>NW_009910518.1:39366-80631 GCF_000696875.1 Nestor notabilis
CAGCAGGGTTGGAACTAGATGATCTTTAAGGTCCCTTCCAACCCAAACCATTCTGTGATTCTACAATGAAAGCACTTGTGGTGTGTCTGCCTTCAGAAGGAAGAATTATTTTTCATGGGAGAGCTTGCTGCTGATGTTAAGATATTCAAAGCGGCAAAGATGAAGGCCAGCTGAAGAGCAGAAAAAGGATTTGTAGTCAACCGGTAATAAAACAGCAGATGAAATTTAAATGCAGCTAAACATGAAATGATGCATGTGGAAAAACACAGAGTAGACATACCTTCATGTATAAAATTACAGCCTTTGAACCAACCGTAACCACCTGGAGAGCAATCTTAGGGATAATGACAGATTCCTCATGGGGGTTTAATGTTCACAGGAGATGAAGAAAGTAAATAAAATACTGAGAATTACTGGATCATAAACTTACGAAGGCATGTAAATCTATGACATGGCCACATCTTAACTGCCATGTTCTGCTTACTTCATCTCAAAAAAAAAAAAAAAAGATACAGGAATCAGGATTGTAAAAAGTTCTGAGAAAAGCAACACAGATGCACAATGGTATGGAATAGCCTCTATATCAGGAAGTACTAAGTAAGCAATGACTCTTAACTAAGCAAGGGCTCCTCAGCCTGAAAAAGAAGTAAGTCAAAGAGGATATGATAAAGGTCTAGAAAGTCAAGGGTGCTGTGAAGTGAATGATGGGGTTAAATATTCACCAATTTTTCAATACAAAAACCTGAGGGCATCAAATAAAGATAGTAAAGACCAAATTCAAAACAAGCAAAAGGAATTATTTGTGCAATGGGCAGTTGCTATGGCAACTCCTCGCCAATGGATGGTTAACATGTTAGAAGTTTATATGGGGCAGAGGGAAGACTGTTGAATTTCATGGAAGTCAACTGAGCTTTATTTCATACACAGAAATCCACAGCTGGCTGAGGAAGTTTCCAAACTGGAAAGAGCTGGAGGTTTGGTAAGTATACGCAGGAAGTTTCACAAGTGCTTGTTCTGGTTTTACTGTTCTTTAGGCACCTGATTTTCACCACTGCCGAGTATGAACAGTAAGCTGGATGAATCTTTCATGTGACCTAATGTGATTATTCTTTTGCTGAATAGGCAGTTGTTGCATCCAGCGATGTCAGATATTTACAAATGTTTCCTAATTAAAAAGTAGGCTACACTAAAGTATAAAGAGACTTTTGTACATAACAGGGACAAGATTTCCTCTATGCAAATATTAGTAGCACACCCGATGTTTGTACACTTAGGATTGAAAACAGATTCCTAACTGTACACCGATAAAAGATTACACTGAAGCTGGCAGGGCCACAGAAGGCCACCTAAGCTGGGGTAGTGTCTGACTTACTGACAGAAGCTACTGCCCTATTTAGGCAATCTCCCTGTTCCAAAAGCATGGCTTCCTTGTGACTTACGACATTAACCACAGTCTGGGAAAGCCATCCTTTACATAGCTTATCTGAAAAGCTTAGAGATGATAATGATCTGGGAAAGGGGAAATGCATCTTGTTAAAAGATTTCTGGAGATGGGCAAAAGTCTACACTGCTGACTAGAAACAGAAGCATGCAAAGTTCACCCTCAAGGTAGAGGCTCTACAAGAACACCTCTGACAGGTTTCACAGCATGTGGCAACTACCAAGGGGTTTTTTATTATTCCGCACAAAACCAACCACAAGTTGACAAGTGAAGTCCAACAGAGTATGTACTTCAGATGCGTAGACAAGCACCGCTGAATACTCCAGTCCTACCTTGCAGATCCAGCTTTTCCAATCCCTTCCTTACCTAAGACTATGACACATGAATTTAGAAAGTCTTGCCAACTCAATTTCCCCAAAAGTCTTTCTCAGAGTTAAATTACTACTCTCCCATTCCTTCTGACTCTTACCCAAGAGAAAAATGAGCTGAGAAAAAAAAGAATAGAGCTGAAACTGCAGTGTGGTGAAAAGAACAGACACTATTTGGGTGGCAGCTGTGTGTGGTATGGGAGCAAGTCATTAACCCTATTTCCAGTGCTCACATTTTTATTTTCACAAGCTTTAATGCTTATTTTCAAAGTCACACTTATGAGAAAGTTCGAATGCTCGTTTTTCTTTTATTTTTCCCCAGTATGTTTCTGCTGCCACGATTGCTAGTAAAAAAACCTGATCCCGCAAACTCTGCAACCTGAATATACAGAAAACACACACACTTCCTTTCTTAATGTATCAGTTCTTAGTCCTGAGGATTTTTAATGCTTTGAGCTAATAATACTGATTTATCCTGCTTTTTGCTTCTTCCCCAGCAGACAATTTTACTCACGCTGCTGTTACTTGTTTTCCTTTCAATATATACTAACTCACGCTATAACTCACTAGCTGTCAGCATTTTAAAAGAAAGATTAGCAGTGCCAACTACACCTCAGGAAAAACATTTGCGCTCCTCACAGCTAAAGTGCTTATTATATACTACAGAAAAAAGTGGTGCATTACATTATCTATGTCCCTCTTCCTGTTTCTGCAGGGCTTCACTAAGCTGACAACCGACAGTTGCATGCTTGTTTAAAAACTGCAGAGAGAAATAATTATTCTGAAGACACTGCATATATAATCGTCACAACCTAATAACTAACTTTTTTTAGCACATAAGCTATTTTTTTACTAACTTGTATTTTGATAAAACAACTGACAGTTTAACACAAAAAGCAATGCTTATCTAGTGAAGAATGATATATTTTAGGACCACTTAATAAAGTAGACAAACGAGAAGCTAAATTCTCAGCACTACCCAGCAACAAATGATTTGAATTTATGTATGAGCCTACAATTTGTTATAACACAAAACTGTTACCTCAGAGGCCTAGAAAACTTCCCCTTAAAATTACAGATGAAGATTGAGAGGAAGATTTCATTCAATTTAAGCTTCTTATTCCCAGTCCCATCATTTGTTGAGTTTTTAATACAGTGCTCACAAGGAAAAATAACTATAAATCTAGTAAAATAACCTGCCTTTGATATTTCTCATACTACTTACATAGCATTTACATAGTCTTTTTACTGAAGTGTCTTTGAAGACCATACAAACCACGAGCAGCCTGAACCTAGAAATACTCAGATATACTGTAGAAATTTTAATCAACAGGCATTTAGAAGAATAGAAACAACAATCTTTGTTCCTTTTCCATAAGTGTTACCACCAAAAACAGGGATGCAGGTAAACAGGAAAGGGAGAAATTATTTTTGTATTTGGCAAGAGAAAGAATATTGTTCAGTGTAGCTGATCTGGTTACCTTCTGCCTTTAAGAACAGTAACACAAAAGACCTCCTTCCAACAATTCTCCAGGACTTACTAACCCTGGGAGAAATCGTATAGGATAACCAAATGTCCTCAAGCTAGTTTAGATGCTGGAGCATCCAAGAAAGTTCCTTACTTTTAAGAATAATCTGAACGTAATTTAATGTTCTATGTTTTGAAACCTTGTTCCACTGTTGAACATCTATGCTTTACATAAAAATTATTTTTTTCTTAAATCTTACCTGGTAATAGAGCTAAGCAATTTGCCATACATTGGGAACACTACTCTTACCAACATGGCAATCTTTAAAACTGTGATCCTGCGCCAAACCCACTGAGCCTGGTGCTCCAGTAAACATAGGAAAGATCACTGATACAGCAGGACAATACAGCAACACCTGACCCTTGAAGATCAAGATTTAAACATTTATTTCCAGGTGAATGTTCCAAGTGCACTATTCTAGGCATATGTTTTTCGCTGGTAGATGATACATTCTGATACCTTATGCAGTTATCAAGGAAAAAAATTTCCTCTGCTTTCAGACTGCTTAGCTCTGAAAAATCCATACTTACTTTGCACAGAAGGAGGGCAGGAGAAATCCCAATAACTTCCTACTATTAAATATTCAAATAAACAATTTGCTTTCTACACATGCAAAGGATAGACAAGTTAATCAAGTGTCTGCCCTCTGTATTCCTTTGAATTTTTAATCTAAATTATTTCATTTCAATTATTTACTACTTAAAAATGCTGTCAACCATTTAAAATTTTTATTTGGTAAATGCATAAAAGTAGGTCACTGAAAACAAGCTTATACACAATAATACACAGACACATCCAAGGATTAACATATAAAAATCAAGAGATTTAAAAACTGACCTGCTGTTTCTGGTGTTTGTTTAGTAGGGCTAAAAATAAGATGTAACATCTGGAGCAGTCTGCTAAAGCTGTGCAGAACTCATTGTAGGAAGAAAGTTTGCTACAAAGATACAAAAATATAACAAAAGTGAATGAAAGCACTTTTTTCCACAAAAGATCCTTTAAAAAAATCACTCTACTTCTGACTCTCAGAGCTGTTATTTTCCAACAAATGAAATGAATGCCAGTACTCTGACTCCTAGGAGAGAACAGAAGTCTAGCTACCCATGTCACAGTGAATTACAGGAAGAAGCGAATGTAAGAAGCTTCCCGACCTGCTTGCCATATAGGCACAGTATGCTAACACTAGCACTTCTTAGTGTTAAATGGGAGAACTGTAATTTCAAGATGACATAGAAAGTCAGACGAGAGAGGAAATAAAGGGCAATTCATTCCCTAACAGCTGCTGCGGTCCTATGCTGCTCACCTTGACCATTACAAAAACAGAGAATTGGACATGATCGGTCATACCAGAAATACTGCAATGACAGAACAAACTAGGATAACAGCTTACTTCCCATGCAATCAAAACCAGCAAATATCTGTGTTAATGTTCAATTACAACCAATTACAGCAAGACTTACAGACTTGGAGAAATGAATCATCTGAATAGATTGAACATATTCTCTACAAGGAAGCTACCTAAAGTAAAATGACTGAGAAAATAGAATAATCATTCTGTATTACTAGAAGACAAAAGAGAATTAAAATCTGTGCTCTCTATATTTTTTGTAACATGACTGCAATTTCCAGGAAGCTAAGTAAATGGATTTTATAGCTAATTTGTATCCTTAGAGCATGCAGTTCACTAAACTTAAGAAAAAATACTGAAACAATAGGAAAATTTAAATAAGAAAAATTACTTATGCTCCATATTGAATTCTAGATCAAATAAATGTCCTTGCCAGAATTACAGTAGCAATAGCAATTACAATTACAAACCCATTACCCCACTTTCCATGGCATTTTCCAAGTAAAAGAAATGCTTTCTCCTTAGAAGAAGTAAATATGCTCGAAGTGGTGTAATTATTGCCAGAACTCACTTATTTTTAGGAACAAAATTAGAGAGACAGATATGGACAATGTCGCTTGGAACTGGGGAAGCAATTCACATGCTTTACAGGTAGCACAAACAGCAAAGGACCAGATTTGCCTGGTTTTAGCTGTGGAGAGGAAGAAGGAATAACAGTCTCTTACGTAGCTCCTCTTCAAAGCACAACCCAATCTCATCTAGCAAGGAGAATGTGATAGATAATTTGGAGAGACTGAACAGGAAAAGTAGTCCATAGCAGAATGTCAATGAACAGGGAGCCACAGGTGGCATGACTCAATACAGTAACAAAGCAGCAATGGCAAACACTTCATCCAAAACAGCATTCATAAATTGTGCTTATAACCCAATCCTCCTGAAATTACTAACAGTTATGTTCACAGCTTCTTCAAAATCCTTAAATTGTTTGCAAGTTCATTTAGCATTGGATATTGAAAGCTGGCACTTGGCAGCTGGAATATTTTTGACTGAGAAACTAATCAGACGACAAAAGGATCTCTTGGGGTGATTCACTCCTACTGATCTCCCTCTCAAAAGCACATCTTGGGAAACAGCCACTGAGCTGCTCATAAAATGGAGATTCTTTCAGCACTTCCATCTGCACACTCAGGCCCTGATCCCACAGATTACTCTCAAACACTCTCTGACAGCTCAAAACAATAAACACTGGTCACATTTTCTCTCTTTTGCATTTTATTTCATAAGACACAGTCCCTGATGTAATTTAAGCTTGTGTAATTTATCTCATTGTTATTTTTATTAAACATGGTCTAACATAAAATTTATGTCATTTTAAAATATAAGAAATAGTACTTTAAAAATCTATAATCTTGATCAGAACTTGTAGTATCAAAGAATGACACAATACAACAAAACAGTTTTGACAGGGACAATGAATCTAAGTTTGTATGGCTACAATTAAACAATTCTATAAGAATTAATAAAGACACAATTATCATACAAAAATCATTGCAAACTACACAGAGCTTTTACGAAAACAACTGAATGTATATCTTCTAATTTTAGTGGGGCCTCTCGAAGCAGTAATACCGACTTGACTGCACGAAGAAACAGGACTGTGTTCTACACATACCTGAATATCCTGACAACATAGGTGCACACATCCTTATCCCTCATGCGCTGCTCTAGCGCCACGCAGAGCTCAGAGACTGCACCACTGCGAATGAGCTGGCGTCTCGCCGGAGCCAAGTCAGCCAAGTTTCTCAAGGTAGCTGTCAGCTGCCCACAGAATATTTGAAGATTCATTAATCACAGCCGCTTACAACAGAATCCACGCTGTTCCGTGGATTTAATAAAGCTCACGTCTCATTCACAACGTCTAAGGCAGTCTGAACGCTCTGCTAACGTTCTGCAGGGATGTATCTACCGATAAATTGTAACAGAAAATGTGCGAGTGACAAAATTGTTGTGTATTAAGTGGTTGAAAATGAAAGCTTGATACTGGTCTTTGACTGCACGTAGCCTCCTTCTCTGAGGGAAACATGATCTTTCATACATTTTAAAATCTTGTATGCATCTATACAACCACATACCAATTAGAAATCAGGTTAAATGCTGAGGATAAAGTGATTCTTTGCCTAATGTCTGATTTTGCAAATTTACATTTAAGTCTTACAAATTAATCCTGGTATGTATTTTGATAATAACTGTAAGTTGCAAACTAAGTTAAATTTGTTTCAAAAGGCAATAAAATTTATTGTGATTTAAAATTTTAGAAGTTAATCAAGCTAAATCTACTATTTGAACAGTATAAAAATTAAAGTCCTCGAGCATATTTTGGAGAAATCAAAATATTTTCAGAAGATACCGTTCCATTTCAAGGAGTTTTAAGCATAAAATATCTAACCATTTGTAGATATGCAAATGAATAAGCTATTGCATATTTTGAAATGTTCTGGTTCTCTTCCAAGTTAAGGGTATTCAAATGCCAAGGTCAGACAGGCAATGACATGCAAGGTAATGGTTGATCTAAACCAGAATTTACTATAAAAAATTAATGTGAAGCCATTTAATCTCTGTGAATACAGGAATTCTTCACATTTTCCTTATTCTATGAGTAAGTTACCTACCTTCAATTTGGTTTTAAATGTAGTCTGATAAGACATGAAAGTTATCTGTTTAAATATTTTGTTATCACAAAAAAAATCTACAGAAATTAAGTATTTTATCACTGAATTGGACTGCTTGTCCAGTTATATGTAATTGTTAATTTTAAAGAAAAAATCTGACAAAGAACAGGTTAAATTGTTGTGTTTGAGGAGCTTTCGCTCATAAGATTCAATGCACTACTCTGCCCATTCTCAAGCTGCTTTAGTATTTGCTGTCCTACTTCAACAAGTTTGACAAAAGTGTGTATGTCTTCAGTTACTGCACAATGTTCTGTAATGGAAGAAAGGGAGAAGGAACAATGTATCAAAATGAGAGAAGCAAGGTACAGAGGGGAAAAAAAAATATGATATGATGTGAACACGATACATAAATGGATTTAACTTCAGAACTAAATATGAAATGTATATTATCTTCAGCATAAACAAAAACTGAATCTGTAGAAGCCATTTGCTTCATACTGCTCATATTTTACAAAGACACTTGGAGTTTCTTGTTATTTTGATTGAACTACTGCAAAAGATACATTTCCAGATATGCATTCACAACCGTATCGCAAGTAATAATGCTTCAAAAATCAATACAATACTGGAGAAATATTTTAAAATAAAAATGTTCAGATATATACTTTGCTATTAAGAAGTTATAGTGGATGAACTCCTGCCAAACTGAATAGACACAGAAGACTCCATTCAATGCCCACATACAAGACATTCACATTCAGCCTAGGATGATACTTGTTGAGGTCTAGCTAAACTTCACAATAAGAAGTTGTAAAGGAAAAGCAATGCAAAATAACATATACATTTAAATGTGCGAGACAATGAAATTCTAAAGAACAGCTAGTATGCAAGTGAAATTTGAAGAGTACACATTAAAAAATAATAGAAGCTAGCCAGACAGCAAATGAATTCAAGAGACACTCTGATTGCTTCAAGCAGATGCCATGATTCAGGAAGAAATGCATAACAATTGGCTCTAGTAATCCCCACCAGCCCTAATCCTTATGTTGCCATGCGAAAGATCAAATTCACCCAAACAGAAAAATTTCACAGCAGACAAATGCAATTTTTAAAGGAAAAGACATTTAAGTGCTTCTCAATTAAAGAACATGGAATACTTGTCAAGTCCTGTCAGCAACACTTCAAAAGCCTTGGCTTTTGAATAAGCATTACCGTATTTCATACAAATTAGGTGAAGCAACATAAATCAAAGATGACCTTGGTTTCATGTCATCTATTAAGGAAAAATTATTATTATTACAAATATTTTCATTCTTGTAATGTGGAATTTCTACATAAAATCTGTTGGGTAACAAAGAAGAAATCAGAGAGGGAGCTGAGTTTATTCCCACAAAAAGGACCTGGCAAGATTATGTATAACACTGCCATCTGGTGATTGTGCAATTATACAGTTAAAGAACTGAAAGTTGGTAGCAGTTAACTGAGCTCCTTCAGTCATCAGCATTAAAAGATGGCAGAGCCTCCCTCAGAGACCACTATGACTATTTAAGATGTTTTCTCCTCCAATATAATTTTCTCATTATCCCTGGAGACATGTATTTATTCATTATTTTCTGTATGCTACTTGATATTTCATCTTTTGCTACAAGTTAAAGTATACCACAAAAACTTCCTTTATTCTGAAGGCATAAATCACAGACGAAACTTTGTTCAATACTATACGCCTGAAGACAGAATTATTCCTACACCTGTCTATAAGGACTGAACAATTAACTCTAAAAAATGGTGCACATTAATGTAAATTTCTTAAAGAAACTGATATCAAAAAGTCACATAGCAGCAGGAAGCACAGCTTTTCTCACAGGAGGAAGAAAAATTAAGTATCTGCACTACTATAGATGATCTTAGAATTCATAGAATCATGAAATGATTAGGGTTGGAAAGGACCTTAAAGATCCCCCAGTTCCAACCCCCCTGCCATGGGCAGGGACACCTTCCACTAGACCAGTTTGCTCAAAACTCCATCCAACTCGGCCTTGAACACTTCCAGGGGTGGGGCAGCCACAGCTTCTCTGGGCAACCTGTGCTACTGCCTCACCACCCTCATGGTAAAGAACTTCTTCCTAATATCTACTCTCAATTTACCCTCTTCCTAGTATCTAATCTCAACCTACCCTCTTCCAGGGGGAAAATTGTTTGGAGAATTCACAGTGCCACAAGAAAGTTAACATTCCCAATTCTATAAACAGAAGTGTATAAAAGATAATTTTGTGATTCATATAGGAATTTAATGATGACAGGACCATATAGGAAAGAAAACAGGAACATGAGAAGCACAAAATTTCCAGTTTCATCACATATTCTCCCAGTCTTTAGCAATCTGCCACTTTGAGACTTTTTTAGCCAAACGTACATATTAAGCCACATAATTTCATTCAGCATTTTCTAGCATCTCCCATTTCATTCAGCACTTTCTAGCATCTCCCAGGTTGTTTGTGTTTGGTTTATGACTATTCTGGAGAGACATACCTCATAGCTCCACTAAAATAAACAGACAAAACCCAGTAATAGTAATGTGATGAGGTAACTGTTTCTTCATATAATTTCAAGTAGTATAAAATCCCTTGCGCTTAAGTTAGTAGAGAGCAAAGAAAACCTGGCATAATTAGTAGAGAAATTGAATGTAAACACTACCTCTCTAAATTTCTCAGTGTTTTTTTCTATGAAGTACCCAAAACCTTAAAATTACACCATTCACTGATCTTTACTTCAATAATTTCAGCAACAAATGACAGGAATCTACCTGGTACATCCTTGACAAATACAAAAAATCCTACAAGGTATCTCATATCTGACAAGATAGTTTTGAGCCCGCTGCCTTCAAAAATATTTAGAGTGTTGGCTTTTACAGCTACCTTTTCCTTCAATCAGTTCTTCAAAAACAGTTTGTCAGAGAAATGTAGCTATATTTTCCTATGCATTCTTTGAAATGCATTATTCTTGTAATAAGTTTTTTGACATCTCCCAAAGTATTGCAGAACCAGTTTGTATTTACTTTTTCAGTTTAAAGAATTTAGACAGGGAACACATTTTTATCTGTTTACTATAATATCCGGAATATTGTCAGCACCATAAAGTATTAAGAAGAAATTGGTTTATTATGTACATAAAAATATTTGTTAACTTCATAATTTCTAAAGCCTTTAAAATCGACTACACAACAGTATCTATGATAATTAAATTTAGGTCCTAAACAACTTCATGTAAACTTCTTAAAGTCTATTCAAATACAGGTACAACTCTCTCTGTGGTGCACAGGGTTATCTTATCACCTTTAATTACATTTTGAATTTACCTTTGAAGTGTGTACTTTTAGAAATAAAAGTAAATGCTAACCTGGACTAATAGGTGCCCCAAGTTGGAGAAATATGTGTCATTTTCTTTTACATTATTAATCTGCTTCAGTAATTGCAGCAACATTTCAACAGCTCCTTTTTTCACCATTTCATTAAGGAGTACTGCATTTCCAGACATGAATTTTATAGCTCCCATGCAATATAAGAGAGCTTCATTATTTTTTTGTAGATCTTCAGTTCTTAGGACCTCCAACAAACAATCTAAAAGGAAAATAATTATTCAGAAAGCCTACTATTAATATTTGTATTTGATACAGTCCAGTCACTGAAGAGATTAACAACTGGGAAAAAAACCTCAGATTGAACTCTTACATTTCTAATAAGTGAGCTAGAAAACTTTCATATTTGGACTGAAACCAAGAAACAATTATCAATGAACAAGAGAATGGGCCTAATTTTGTTCTCTCAGGCTTCAAGAACCAGTACCAGTTGTACACACATAGCAGTAATCACTGAAAATCTCAGTCAGGATTTGCGGAAGTGATTGTGTGTGTTTGCATCATTTTGTGTACTAAACTTGAGACATTCCTGAGAGGTTTATTCCCACTACTTCCTTAAAAATCAAATGTCTTAGACATCTCAAATGGAGCACTAAAAAGCACAGGTGCCTAACTCAAATCTCACATTTGAAGTCTGTTCATAGCCTTTTTGGATTTACTTTTTTTGTAGGTAAAGTTAGTGTAAAGGTTTTGCTTTATGCTACCACTGTCAGATATCTGAAATGTTAAAATTAACAGCTGTTAGCATAGGCCCAATGTATCTTTCACAGTCAAATTGAGACTTTCTGAATTTGGTAGGTGTATCTTAAGTAATCCTATCCAATTTTTTGATTTTGAATTTCTAGTAACTGACTGAAACTGATATTCACTTCTGCTTCCTGTGTTCAATCCAGTTGAATGAAAACATTTTCCCATTTCTAAACACTTTTTCAGTCTCAAGTTGAAACTTTCTCCAAGTATATGGCTGTATATGGATGAAGTACACACACTCTAGGTTCTTGATCCAGCGCCCACCCTCGTCAAATGCCTAGTGGTCAGCTAAATCAGTTGGGCTGTGGCAATGTGAGAAAATCAGTTTCAGGTTCCTGTTCTGCCCAGTATCAAATTGGGTCTTGAACAGTAGTTGTTTATTTTGGAACAAATGGTGAATTTCTTTCTTCTACTGGAGCTGCTCCAGCTGCACATAAATAGTTCACAAGGCCAGAGGAAGAAAAAGGAATTGAATATATAACCCAGGGACTATAACTGGAATCTCAATTACGATGATAACCCGGATTATGATGTGGTCCATGTCTTCAGCCTGGATAAGGTGGGTCAAAAACAGTGAATAAACAAAGAAAACCCTTACCAAAAGCATCTTTCCTTCACCAGTTTTAAAATCCAGGGAAAGAAGAACAAGTGAAAGAAAAGAGAGTAAAGATGGAAATGAGAGCAAAAAACCCAGTGCTTACACAGAAATAGCCACTCAGCTTGTCCAGATTTTTGTACGATGCTCATCTCTACAAAACTGCAGTTCTCAGTATCCAAAGTCAGTTGAACAACCTGAGCTGTTCTCTTTTCTCCGAGTCCTTTCCCGCTGATCTTACTACTGGAAAGGTTTATCTGGTCTTTATCTCTGACAACACTTATATACTGAACTCTAAGCCCATGAATACTCTCATCTATTTAAGCAGATATACACATATGCTCTAACTTATGCACATGCTACCAAAAAAAAAAAGTTTGCTAAGTCAAGGCCTACATTAATAAAACATAATGAAGTTTTAATGAAAGGAATGACTGTCAATGGATACGGAATATCACTCATACACTGTAGTTTTCTTGGTATTTGTAAGGTGTGTGTGTATGACACAAATGCAGTTATAAGAGATCTTAAAGCCATCGCTGACAATTCTCCAAAACCATCAGCTAAACATGCAGAGGCAGCTAAAAAAGCCAACAATTGTTCTCAATACCCTTCCTGATGATGGCTGACAACACAGACAACATTATTTCACTTGCATAAAAATTGGTGCAGACACATTCTGACTCCTACGGACTGTTTTGTTCTGTACATCTCAAGAAGTATCTGCTGGAGTTGGAGAAGTTGCAGAGAAGGGCTACTAAAACAGCCAAGAGAATGACACAATATTCTTTCAAAGATACAACTAAAAGGCTGAGACGCCTGAGTCTGAAAAGGAGAAGGCAAAGATATGACTGCAGTTTAAAAAGTCATGAAGGTGGAAGTTCAGCTGACTGTAGAAACTCTTCCAAATCATGCAAAACTACAAGCAGGGGCATAATGACAAGTAGATAGGTTTAAAACAGCAGACAGAGAACTTCTGAAACTTATTGCTCTGTAAGGTTGCAGAGACACACAGAAGCAGAAAGTTCAAAAAGGAATTAGGCAAATTAAGGAACAAAAGGTCTATAAACAGATGCTCAGAAGGATTAGGCAGAGATGCACCATCTAATGTCCCTAATATTATGTAACAATTCTAAGTGCTGTGGTAGTACAAGGGAAACGGATCACAGAAAACACTTGGGCTTCCACACTCTCCCTAAAGAGCATTCCCTGTCGCCATCATTAGACACAGGATACTGGACTAGATGGACTGTTAGTTTGACCTAGTAAGCAATTTTCAGTACATGACTAAGTTAACTCTGAGTTTCTTGAAAGATGATCAATCGAACTACTGAATTTCAACACCTAACTTATATACAAGAACAGAATACATACCAAATAAACCCTCATTTTGAATGATGTAATCATTTTTTTCATTCCTGCAAATTTTAAATGCAAGCTTGCAAACACTGAGAAGATTTCTTCCATCCACTTTCATCTGCAAAGAAAGTAAAACACATAAAAATCACAAGTAAAATCTACATACAAAAATGTAACATAACATTTTACAAGTTCAGACACCATGGCAAACTTCTATTCTCACAGAACTACTAAATTCCAACCGAAACCCTGACAGTACACTCAGCCAAACTGCAAAGTTTGCAGAATTAAAGGACTCTGAAACCTAGCTAGTTTAAGCTCTCTTCAGCAAACTTTGCTGGCTGACTTTTAAGTAACAGATGATAGAAAAACTTTTAATGTATTTTCTGCAGGCAGTATATCAGTAACTTGCAGGTTTTTCTTCTCTAATTCACTCTTACAAAGAAATTCTGCACAGGTTCACTGGTTTGGCATCTATGGACATACCATAAGGAACTCCAGTGCAACAATATATGTCATTCCAGTATCTGAAGGGGGCCTATAAGGATGCTGGGGAGGGACTCTTCATAAGGGACTGTAGTGGTAGGACAAGGGGTAATGGCTTCAAACTTGAACAGGGGAAGATCAGGTTAGATCTAAGGAAGAAGTTCTTTCCTATGAGGGTGGTGAGGCACTGAATGGGTTGCCCACGGAAGTTGTGAATGCTCCAACCTTGGAGGTGTTCAAGGCCAGGCTGGACAGAGCCTTGGGCCACATAGTTTAGTGTGTGGTGTCCCCGCTCATGGCAGGGGGGTTGAAACTAGATGATCTTAAGGTCCTTTCCAACCCTAACTATTGTATGATTCTATGATTCTATAATGAAAGTTGTTCTCAAATATCGGAAAACACGATGTTATGATGTACTAAATGGTCATTGAGAGATCATAAAAGGGAAGTATTAAAAATACAATGATACAATGACAAATCTCTTCCTCTGCATTTCAAGGACAATTTTTTATCTTGTTAATGATTTTTAAAAGATACCACAGAAAAATGTCTGTGGCAGAACTTTCTTTTTATAAGCATCACTTGAGTATCTGAATTTATAATTATGTCTTCTGATAAGAATAACACATCCACCTCTTAAAGGAAACACCCTCTCCCCAACACACATACTGTGCTAGCTGATATCCTTTCACCAGGGACTGTCCATATATACTTAGAAGCTGAACCAATAGGTTCAAAAGTACCAATTAATTGAGAGTTTTAAGCGGAAATACTAGAGAAAAGAGATAATTATACCTACTTTCCAAAAGAACAATTCTGGTATTTTCAAATAAACATGTTCAATATGGCCAAGATGCTATTAAAAAACTAAGCTTCATCCCTGGAATTGCCCAAGGCCAAGCTGGACGGGGCTTTGAGCAACCTGGTCTAGTGGAAGGTGTCCTTGCCCATTGTAGAGGGTTGGAACTAGGTGACCTTTAAGGTCCCTTCCAATCAAAACCATTGTATGATTCTATGACTCATTTTCATGTGTAATTTTTTAAATTATTGTTTTGTTTAAATCCCTGCATGTGTATCCCGGCTTAGGACACTATCCCTTTTCCATGCCTAAGCAATATTACTGCCAACATACATCAGTTATCCTATTTGAGGACCATCCTTCCTCTCTCAGATGCAATTTCTCTGCAAAAAATAGGCTCCAACAAGTGTTTATCTGGATGACTGGGAGACTAGTGTCTTTGTGGCAAGAAATTGTGCTTAGGAAAGGATTAGTTTAGACACAGTTTAAAAGTATGAAATGAAAATCAAATGCAAGTTGTAGTTCATGATTTTGAGCTTCCCATTCTAATAAACAACATTATAAAACACTTACAGACAGAATAATCTTTGTCAGCTTTAGGCAAAGTGGGTCTGAATCAATGTCTACAAGTTTATATAATATCTTTAGAAGCACACTTCTTCTTTTAAATCTTTTTCCAAGCATATTTTCTTCATTCAGGGCTTGATAGAGCTTGGTGCAAGCCAGACAAAGATTTTCTACATTGTCTTCTATTTGAAGGAAGTGGGAAGGGAGACAGAAATAAAAAAATAATTATCAGTACAACCTTTTTCAGAACATCTCAATAGACAAAGAAACAGAAGAACAAAAGAAAGAATGGGTTGCACAACAACAAAAATAAGGCACCCAATGAATCTCTTTAAATGACGTGATTCTCAGAAGCAGTTTTATTCTGCTCTTTCAAAAAGAAAAGACTCGAGCCAAGAAATCACAAAGCTAAAATAATACCTAAAGCTAAAATGAAACTCACCTTTAACGCTTAATAATCACACCAACTAAATGTCTACCAGGAAACTGTCACTGAACATATTCTTTAAAGAGCTCCACCAAACGTGTCATGTGAAAAAGTGGCAGTTAAGGAATAATTTTCTGCCTAATTACATAAACTAATATATGAAACCTTGCTGGGATTAAGAACAAGTGAATGTCAAAACCCATTAGAACCTTCCAACGAATAGCAGAGGTGCAAGATATATCTGGGTGGACAGTTAGGCTATTGATAAACAAAGTCATCTACCTCTTTACCAGAGTCCCTCAGACACTGTTTAAAAAATACAAAAATAAAACCTGAAGTAAATTATTACAAATCTGCATCTCAACACAATGCAATCATGTACATGTTTACTTTAGAGGAAAAGGGAAAAGTCTTGCCTATTTTTAAAATTCAAGAGATTGTTTGTTTTTTTTCTTTCTTTTCTTACAAGACAAGATCTTCTCTAAACCAGTATTTTATTTTATTTTATAGAATCACTGAATGGTTGAGGTTGGATGGGACATCTGGAGGTCATCCAGTCCAACCCCCATGCTCAAGCAGGGCCAACTAGAGACAGGTGCCCAGGCCAGTTTTACACTGCAAAGTCACAGAACATACAAAAGCATAAACGGCTACATAGTTCAACCACTGCTATTCTTTTGTAGTAAACACAAATGAGTCCTATGTTTTCTGCAGCAAATACTACAGAAAATACACCTTTTCGAGAACAGTGTTACTCACCTTTTTCCAGTTCATGCAGAATTGGTAGAACTTTCATATGCCAAAAGATTTCTTCCTCTTCTGATTCATTTATTCCTGTTTCAACCTGTAAGCCTAAAAAACACATTCAAAACAAAAGCACATATTCAGCAAAGGTTTCAACTTCTATACAAATAGCTACAAATACTTTACTTCTCAGTCAGAAAACAAAATAGCAAAAAACGTCACATATTGCTATATTCTGGGTTATTCTACCTCTTCAAGCTTTTGTTTTTATTTGCATTTTCTCAAAACCAAAAGTTTCTAACAAAGCTAGATGGATAAATGTTGTGATATGTAAAGCTGTACTGTAAAGCCAGATTTGGTTTTGTTTACTGACATTGTTTCACTTGACTGCTGAATTGGAAGGTAATGACTACTTTTACATCAACATGTCCTACTATTTTTCAGCTCTGTGTCCACGTGATAACTTATTCTGTGTTAGAAAATATCCATGCTCCAGGCAATCCTCCCGGATTGTACAATTTTATCTAGTACACATGCACAACGTTACACTAAGCTTCGTGAACTGAGACTGTGGTCGGTTAGAGAAAAAATAGTCTTGTTAGTTATTACATCCTGTTAACAATTCTGATCACTTCACGCAATTAGTTTTGAGAACTTCTTGGCTAAATTTTTGTAAAATGCATGTTTCCCTCCTAATCACTGGGCATTATTCCCACTTGCTGAACATCCTTTGCACATTCACATGGCACTATGTGAAATGGCAGAATTCTGGTCTTGCCCATAGGCCCACTATGGAGCCAGAGTTTCAGTGCAAGTTGAGTTTCAAAGGATCTAACAATTGCCTACAAGGTGCATGTAGGCATATTTTTGGAGTTCAGGATTAGGTTACGCTCCTTATCTTGCAGGCAACCAAAGTTGTTACAAAGATGGGGTTTGTTTTGTTTGGTCTGGTTTTTGGTTTGTTTTTTTAATAGGGAAGTAAGAGTCACACAGCTCCACTAAATAACATGAAGAAAATCATTCAGACTGGAATATATACATTAACAGATTTGTCAGAAGAAAGTGTCTTCTACCGTTCATTACTAGCTCTTGCATTTAAATGACAATGTAAACTCTTAACATAATCATTAATACAAAAAACACTGTACTACATGAGAACTCTGATACTGAGAGGTTTGCATCATGAGACAGTGTCTCAGACCCTGAAAAAATTACTGACTACTATTACTTGGAATACTGAAACAATTAAAACCTTTCTGTTTTAAAAGCTTGTTCTTTAAAAAAAGAAAAAAAAATCCAGACTGTATTAACTGTATAGGCAGACTTTAACTGTCTATCTGTATTTTACACAGAATGAATCTATCAATTGTATCTATTTCGTCAGATTATACAAAAATGCTACTGTTTCATAAGCAATAACTAGGTAAGTATGTTATTACATTAACTATATATTATTGGTTTGTGCATATATACATATTAGTGTCAGTAAATGTTATTAGGTAATATTACTTATTTTGCAGACCTTTTCTATTTTGTAGATCTAGAGTTAGCAGTCTTATTTAGATCAGTGAGTAGCTTAATTAATAAAACACTAAGCAGCATTACAATGAAGTGAAAGTTCTGCTCCAGATAATATAAGATAATATAAGAGCACAGCTGGAGTGAGAACACTAGAATAGTTTGCTCTGTTCCTTCCTGACACAAAACCCACATATTGACTCAATTATTTGTTTTCTTTCTGATTTGTAGCTACCTCTCTAACTGATAGAACTGACTTTCTAAGTATGCACATGCTTAAATTTATTAAGCAAGAAATAGAATTAAAAATAAAAAAAGGAAAAATTAACAAAGCCATTCAATTTTTAGTTCAAAACTAAAAGAAAAAGAACTGACTTTTTGTGCCACTGCTGCACTTGTCTCACATTCATCAGAAAAATATAGCAACCTCAAAGTCATAATGGCTTTTGTTGTAATTAGGAAAACAAACATAATCAGATTTTACTAAAAAATATTAATCCTAGCAATAAGAATAATCAGAAAATATATTATTATGAAAAAAAAAACCAAACCCAATTAATAAATTATAAACTTGCATGTGGCTCAGTCCTGGGAGATTTTTAAGGTGCTGATGAAAAGTTATGGCACTAGCTGTATTTAAAATATTGCAGACGCTGCTCTGAACTTTCTAATTGAGTGAATCACAACTCAACAGCAAAAATACTCAAACAAAAGAATTCAGCAACTTGAAGTTCACTGTCTCCGTTTTTCACAGGTCTTAACCACAGCTTTGCATTCTGGTCAAAAAAAAAAAGTCACTAATCAGGCTACATTTATTGGTTGCTGTTTTTAGTATGTAAATACAAGAGCCTTAGCAACACTGAGCTTTCAAAAGCTGTGTACTGCCTGACTTATCACGTTTAGCCTTTTCATGGAATACTGAGTGGCTATGAATGTATCTATACTGAAACAGTCTACCTCCTCTCTAAAATGTGAAAATATAAACACAAATCATATCAGAAAATGGAAATAATCTGCAAATGAACACTCCCCCAGGACCCTACAATACAGAAGAAATGATTAAGAATTCCTACTGCTATTCCACTGTTTGTTCTGGGATTAAAGATGAAGTATTCACAAACTAAGGAAGCTACATAATGTTATAAAAAAGAAGCAATCCTAATAACACATATTATATTTTCAATAACACCAATAAAATAGCACATATAAAGAGAGAAAATGCAGTCCCATGTTAGGATACTAACTCCCATGACATCTAAATACTCTCAGCCTTCGCCAGAATGATCCAGAATAATGCATCTTCTCAGTTCTAGGAAAAAAGTAATAAAGCATAATAATAGCAGAGTAGAAACTTCAGCTTTCCATACCAGACTCTCAAATAGGCACTTGCCATGTATGAAACATGCCAGCTATGAGGAAATATTAATTAAAATCTGTTATGTAAAATTAGCAAAATGCATCTCTACAGGGCAATGCAGAATCTGTATCTTCAAATGACATAGCTTGGCATGACTTTATTAGTTTCTGTGCAACTATGCCAGTTTACAAAAAGCAATGGGCAAACAAGGTGTTAATGGACTGGCAAATTCTTAAGCCTACATATGAGAAAAATGAGAAGGAAAATATCAGATTTTGCGTCAAGATCACTTAACTATTGTTTCTCTTTTCCAATAACAGTAAAAACCCCACGTACACCTAGAAACCCAAAAATATTGTTCAGTGAATAAAGAAGAAAAAGATCTTCAGATCACAAAAATTAGATTATTTCTATTTGACTGTATTTCACATTTTTTTGGCTTGAGATTGAAATGCCTCATGAAGTACCTGTTTCTCTTCCCTTCCAGCCTGTACTTCTTGGCCATGATGGACTTGTGCCTGGCTTTTTCATCTGCTCACTAAAAGATACAGTAGAGACACACACAAAGTATATTAGAATACAGTGCTTAAAATGCTTCTTCCTTCATATGCACTCAGTATGAGATCTGCATATTAATAACTAATTGGAGAAGATGATAAGTTATTTTACTAAGTTAGAAGGTTATCTACTCATTAAAAATGACTCATAAATACAACTTCCTCCAGTATATATTACAGAAAGCTCCTTCAGAAATACTGACATATTTACACCACAAGAGGTCACTATTATAGAACACAAAACCTAAAGCATTTCCACTTGTACAATAAATCTGAAAGGTGAACCAAACTAAACTCAGAACAAAGTTTTGTTTTATCATCAGTTTTATTAAATGAATATAAACTCAACTAGCTTAAAACTGCAAGTTCATCCATTCACAAGGACAGTGATTTCTTCTGATAGAATTAACACTTTTAAAAGATATTACGAGAATAATTTGCAAAGAAACAAAACACTTCAGCAACCTTTAATGTAAATATTAAGAGTATCCAGGTTTGCCTGTGAACAATTAGTGAGTAGTGGTCACTAATTCTGTTAGTACAATAAAAATGTATGTTGCCACTTCTTTGTAAAGCAACAGTGTGTAATTAAGCCAGAGGAAACTAATACATACATTTGTGATAAACCTATTCTGTTTGCCTAGCCACACACTCAAGCGGCACTGACCTAAAATAAATACACCAGATATAGACCCTCTTTGCTATTAAACAGGGATCTTTCCTCCTTTAAATTCTGTACTAAAGACAAAGGTCTTAATCTACCTTTTCTATTCTCAGTGTATGTTTACCACGTCTTACTCTATTTATAGTTCATGTACGAATAAAACCTAATCTCCTAAATTTCCTTCTAAAGATAACAGTAGTGTGCTAGCAATGTTTTTTGGGTTGTTTTTTTGTCGTTGGTGGTTTTAACCTGTTAGTTTAGTTTCTGTAAGGCTTAAAGCTAAACTGTTGTTTAAGTGGTTTGCTGGATTGGCGCCTAAATCCTGTCTGCCAGTCCAGACAGAAGATGTAAGTCCTCCTATCAACAGATGGAGACAGAATAAAAGACAAAGCTCTTATAAGATCAGTTCCCTACAAAAGGGACTGGATAGCTCACTATGATCAGTCAAAAATTTCCCAAGCAATCACATTACAGAGGAACACTTGCTTCATTAACATTGCTAACAGTGAGTAATGCTTTCATTTTACAACATGAGAATTTAAGTGTTTCAAAATCCAAATGCTTAAACAAACTACCTTGAGATTATTTCAGCTCATACATGGCAATTTCTACTCTGCTGGGGAAACAATGCTTAAAAAACCCGAAGTAATAAAAAAATAATACACTGACATTTGTAAAAAAGAGGGTTTCTACAGCACACATTAAATACAGTTCAGTCTATTAATATAAATAAAAAATTGGTTCTATTTATGTGAAGAACTTGTCCCACAAACTTCAGAAGTTTAAGAAATTATTGCACAAGGTTCATCCATCCCTGAAATCAAGACTACAACCTGAAAGGACACTAGGTAAGCAATAGAATAACAACTTCAGTCACCTCCTTCTAACCCAGATATATTAAGAAATCATTCTTCAGAATTTTATGTATGCATGACGGTACTATCTACCTATATGAATATGGATGTTTGAGTTTGCTTTCCTCAGAAAAGTTTTGTAACTATATCCTGCCTGTGCTCCTTCCCCCAAAATACAAATCCAACAGCTGAACCCAAGAAACCTCAACAAAGACAATCCTGCAAGTTTTGCAGGAAACAAAAGCAGCTGAATAGAAAAGACAGAGAAGCAAAGGATGTGGTAACCTGAACACTTATCAGAGAGAAACATCACATATGCGAGATGAAGGATAAGACCATGTCAAAGTCTGAACTGTGTAAAATAAATAAATAAATAAATAAATAGTATGTTGGAACCTATTGTCTCTTAAACACCAGTATCACCCAGTGTAGAGACCTACACCAGTAGGAAAGCAGATTGCTGGTATTCATAAAATATATTGGGAAGCATCCTCATAATTTAAAGAGCTTAACTGGAGCTCTCATTATTTTCAAAAAAAGAATATACTGAACACATCCATAAATGAGAACGACTGGTGGGTAGGCTTATCTTTAGGAATTATGTACAATTTATGAATTTTGTGAAGATTATAAAATCCCTCTATGTGTCTTTACCATGCTGTCAACTCCATTTTAGCTACAGAGACTTTTGCTTCTTTGTTATCTTTTTACTCGCATGCAAGGCTGAAACTTAAGCAGCAATATCTTGTTAAGAACTATGCAGTTAAAATGTAATCAACCTACTCTAAAAAATAAGTTACCTACTACTGAAGGGAACTGGCTTGTCAGGAGAGTGGTTGCCTTGGAAACAAAGTCAACTGGCAGAAATCTGATCATCTGATAAGGGACTCATCAAGAAATCAACTGACAGAGGCTCTGATGATTTATAGAGGAAAAAGAACTTGGCAACTGGATCATCTCTATCTTTCTCATATAACGGAGATCATAGCAGCCGTGTGTGGAACACTGCTTTCCTGAATGTACACAGACCATGAGGACTTCCAAAAGGAAGGTGAGTCAGTAGTGTGCTGTGATGGGTTGACCCTGGCTGGACTGCAGGTGCCCACCAAGCAGCTCTATCATGCCCCTCCTCAGCAGGACAATGGGGAGAAAATAAGGTGGAAAAAACCCTCACAGATCAAGATAAAGGCAGTTTAATAAAGTAAAAGAAAAGATCACACATGGAAGCGTAGGGAAACAAAATACTTGTTCTCTACTTCCCATCAGAGGGCAATGTCCAGCCACTTCCTGGGAATTAGGACTTCAGTACACAGAGCAGTTGCTCTGGAAGACAAGCGATATAAGTAACCCCTACCCCTCCTCCTCTCTCTCTCTTATTGCTTAAGACATGGTATGGTATGGAAAATCCCATTGGTCAGTTTGGGTCAGCTGTCCTGCCTATGTCCCCTCCCAGGATCTTGCCCACACCTCAACCTACTGGTGAGGGAGGAATGTTGGAGAAACAGCCTTGATGCTGTGCCAAAACCCTAGTGTGTTACCAACACCTTTCTAGCTACACACTATGAAGGCTGCTATGGGGAAAATTAACTCCATTTCAGCCAGACTAAATACATGTGTTCAGTATTTTTCCCTGGTGAAAGAATGTATAATTAAGCGAAAGCAGCACTTCTTCAGAAACTCTGTGTGTTTAGATGTTTACTTGCTTGTTTCTGCCATGAGCCTCATGTTAATAGTAAATCTGCAAACTCTCACCTTCAGTGGTATTCCAGAGAAAAATAAATTGCATTCCAAAGGCAAAGAGCTGGGCTATTTCTCTCCAAAGAAGCTGCACACAACAGCAAGGTCTGATTCACAAACGTCAGTGTAAGATCCCAATAGAACAGTGCTTGAGCTCTTCCCTCACAGTGCAGAGCCTTAAACATCTGAGAATCTGGCTAGCTCTTTACTTGTAAAGCAGAGCCTGGCAATGGGCCTGAATTTTGGACCACACCCTTCCATACAGTTAAACCCTTGACAGGGTCGCCGCTACGATTTTGGCCCAAGAAAGGTAATACTTCCCTTGACAAATGCTTGGGCATAGGGCACAGACAGCAGAGGTAGGGACATTCCTACTTCTGTGTGGTAGGGAGGGGGTTAAAAATACTTTCATTGTAACATAATCCATGACACAGCAGGTGGCCACCAAGCCAGAAACTAACTCCTTTGTTTAATTTTTATTAATTATTAGTGCAGACATAGCCCCGGTGCCCCATGGATTATTTAGTTACCAGTTAAGAGGGACACAAAGCCTAATATTAACAAGTTAATGCTTCTCTGCAGAACTGTCTCTAGCAAGCACTTTTGATCAGTGAGGTAGCAAAGCTTAACTAGAAAGAAAAGAAAACACACGGCAAGTTCTTGTAACACCTACATATTCTTACAACTTTGGGAAGAGAAACTCGATAGTATGGAAGTGGAAGAAGAACAGGGGAGCACAGTTAATGGAGCCAGTGCAATAAAGGATGAAGAATATGGGGTTAGTTTTCAAAGAGAAGAAGTAATGGGGAATGAGCAGATTAGGTTAGTAGGTATGGAAAAGTCTATAAGCCCCCATACTACCTGCTTCTGCAAGTATCAAGATCTCACATGACTTTGCTTCTCCAGAGATATGAGCCTCCTCTCTTGCATCTATGTAAACTAAATCTGTGGACTCTCTCTCAAAGCAGAGATAGGAACTGGGACTATCCTATGTAAACTGGAACAGACTCTTAAAAAGGCAGAGAGCTACTCGGATGCAGACGGTACACCGCATATCCTAAGTAAATACCATGAGGAAGCCACACACAGCAGACAATAACTGATGTCTGGAAATAGATTTCTTATCCACTTTTAAATAGAAAATGAAAATTAATTACAAATTCTGTGATACAGAATAAGGTGGTCTGCATCTGTATTTTATTTATAGGCATCTTTTGATGGCAAATTCTACGTGACTAAAGCAACCTCTTTCAGGGATGAGGGGGACATCAGAAGCACCAAACTGGTTTCCACTGACAGAAATAAAAGGAATATTAGGTTTAACATCCAAGGACTTCATGAAGGCTGACTAACAAAAACACCATTTACTCTCAGTCAGCTTCACACAAAATTTTTGAAACAGTAGTAAATCTCAAACATCAGCAACACTTAAACCAGAAAAGGTTAACTTGGAATCTAGGTGGAAAAAACCACACAGCACACTGCTTTCTGAAGGTGTCACCTGCAGAAACTAGAATATTACTAAAATTTACATTTAAAAACTTTTTTTCAAATACAAAAATGAGCATGGTCTAATTAGTCCAAAAGCTTGTCTTCAGCTACCTCTTTTACTGTGTCAGAAGAAGACATGAGACTGGTAAGTACAGACACTCACAGAAAAACCTCTTCAGAAGTTCCTTCCTGATGAGAAGCCTTAGTCTGTGTTGCCACCACGTGAAAGATCTCTTATCATCCATCTGTTCTCGATAAAATGCTGGCCTCATTGCTAACTTCTAGCAGCATTTTCTAAAGTAAAGAAATATTTAGTTTGGAGTGGGATTCATTTTATTTTAAAATAAATTTCTAAGGCATTTGAGTTTATTGTCTCTCAATTTCCTTTTATTTCTTCGACACTCTTTTCCTAAGTCAGAAAACTGTAATTATGCAAATACAGTTCCTGCACATCTATTTGCAGAGCATTTTCTGTATCTATAGAACCACAATTCTAATCTTCTTACTTACTCATAACCAAATCTAAGTCCCTGACAGTTTCATTGTTTGTCCTTCGAGCCCTTTTATTTTTTGTCTTTATTTTGATAAGACAAACAAAACCAACAGTACTTAATCTAAAAGTACACTAGCCATTTATGTAATGAAAATATACGAAGGCCATAATAGGTCATGGTGGAAGTCCACCTTTCTCAGTGCCTTCAGTGACCAAAAAGCTTCCGAAATGCCTCCAACAAATAGAGGGTGTTGCTGGGCTGCCCTGCCTTCAGTTTTCTTTCAGTTTCTGCCTTCATATTTTTACTTTGATGCATTCCCCCACTCTTTTCTTCCATTTTCCCCACATAGTCACTTAATTTCTCCCCAATGTATTTTTTTTCATTCCACTCTCTTCAGCTCCCACATAATTCCTTTCTTCTAGTTAATTTAAAACCCCAAAACATGACTCAGATTTCTACAAATTTTATTTTGGATCCTTGATATATCAATGTTTTCAGGCCTTCAAACATCTAGGAGAGCAATTTCTAACTTCTCACAGGGCTCTAAAAACAGCTTAGGCACTGCAATAAGTAAAAGATGCAGACTGTTTACACATAAATACAAGCACTGAACATCTGATTTTACAAACATACATTGTGTGCATTGGAAAGCCAGACATGATGAATCTATACCCAAAAATCAAGAAGAGATTTAAAGCAATGCTAAGAAGATCCTGGGGGCCTGCTCAGGCAAGCTGGATGTATCAAAGGACTCCTAGGCACAAAGGTGTTCTTTCAGACTAGATCAGTCCCCCCTGACTGGGGATAATCCCAAAACTGATACGCCATTTAGAAAGACTGTTCTTTGAGATGTTACTGACATGCATATTTAGAATGTGACTACATCTACACTGTAATTTGAGTTTATTTTTAATGACAGCAGTATCCAGGATGGCATACCTTCTATTGATAAGGATCATTTAGCTATTTAAGCAGTTGTATATTCTCCTGTCAATCAAAGATTCACAAATTCTACATGGTCTACAAAGGGAAAAGCTGCAAGGATGTCTTCTGAAAGTAGAAGTCTCAACCAGTAAGTCTCTAAAGAGAATATTAACAGGTAAACAGCTAGTTTTTCTTCTTCTAAGTGCCTACCATGGCAGAGAAGGAAAAGCTCTTGCCACACCACTAATGAGGGTGTCATAATGCACCCTCCCTTCAGGTATTTATATTAATTGATAAGATCTTTTGAGCCTTCTCTTCTTCAAATTAAACAGTCCCAGCTCTGCCAGCCTTTCCTCATATGAAGGACTCCATTATCTCAGTAGCTGGACTCTCTCTAGCTGCTCCGTATCTCTACAGCACTAGGGAACCGAGAACTGGGCCCAGCACTCCAGGTATGGTGGAGATTTTCAACATGTGAATGCACAAGGTGCTAGATAATCTCATCTAGGCTCCCTTTTCCACAAAAGATTGGACCAGATGATCTTCCACAGTCCCTCTCAGCCTGAACTGTTCTATGAACTTGGTGTCCACCAGGACCCTGAGGTCTTTTTCCACAAAGCTACCTCCCAGATGAATGGCCCCCAGTATATACTCGTGCCTGGGATTGTTCCTCCACAGGTGCAGGACTTTGCACTTGCCTTTGTTAAACTGCATAAGGTTCCTGTCAATCCATTTCTCCAGCCTACTTAGGTCCTTCTGGACAGCTGCACAACCTTCTGGTGTATCAGACAATGGGTTGCTTATATACTGTCAGTTATATTTTTTCTAAATTATTCACAACTGTGGTCTTGTGACCTGCTCCTGACCTCTTGGCAGGAGCACACTGCAAAAAGGCATGATAAAATTTATCAGGGCACAGCCAGACTCAGCAGCTTCATCTCAAAAAGAAGAATGGCATCTCCAGGGAAAGTTAAAAGAAACTAATGGTGATCCTGGGAATCAGGGCAAGAGGGATGATGTAGCAGATCCTGAATCAGCAGCAGGGGATAATGTGGTAGAAGAACCTGAGGCAAAGGAGAAGGTGAGTCAGATGTGGAGCTGGAACAAGTGAGAGAGGCTGCGACTGATTTTCTCAATGTTCAGTTACACAATGCTTAGGAACACCACTTTAAAACATAAACCCTCCACTACCATGATTCTTCCACCATAAGTGTTTCGTGATCAGGAAACAAGTTCTAAATCTAAACAAGACATTGCTCTGTAGACTTTGAAAGGAAGTGTAAACAACATCCTAGTATTTTTGCCAAAGCAACTAATAGGAATTGGTTTTAGCTTTTGGCAAAATGAGAAAAAGAAGTATTTTGATTTATCACTCACTCTCATAGAAATTATTCTTTCCATATGCCAACTAAGTTTGCATTTTTCATTAATCCATTTATTCCTATAATTTTAGGAATTATATTTAAGTTAACAATAATTAAATTAATAATATTTAATGGTGCTATCCAGATCTTTTATGTTAAGGACATCAGAATTAGTTTTCCGTATCATCTTTCATTGGTTGAATAGTAGGGGGTTTGCTTTGTTTTAAGCCAAGTGATTTCTTCCTGGCCTATAACCTAGCGCTGGATAAACTGGCATAACTTCTTTTTTCAGACAAAGAACTGACCTTCACTAAGCCACTTAAGAGAATGTGTCCCTATTTGCTCAGCTACCACTGAACTTTCTTTTCTATGATGCCATCTTAGGACAACCAACATAGCTACAAATATAACATGGAAATAAGTAATAGATGTGCCTCAAAGGAAAAAGAGTTAGTATAATAGCTTGATTTTTTTTTTTCAAGACTGTTTTCCTTTAGCAGACAGTTAAAAGAAATATGAGGTATTAAGCCAATTACAATAACCTGTAGTCAGTCCTGTTCCTCAGTTTTTCAAAAGCATGCAAATAATTTAAAAACTGATAATATAGATGTCCTAAATTAATTCAGGAATTGTAGAGGATTATATCATAAGTAACACCACCAGAAAAGACAAAAACAAAAGGGAGTGAAAACTGTAACTGAGACTTTAACTGATAAGAGAAAGGATAAATAGTAGAAAGGCAACATAATTTGCAAAAATATGTTGACAAATAGACCAACTATACTCTGAGTCATCCTAAAGATGAGCAAATAACAATTTCTCTATAAACACAATCATGGGCATAGTCCATTACCTATGACGGCTCCAGTGATAAAAAGAATATAGTATTCCATTTATACAGGCTGTTGATGAAGAACTTCATGCACATGTTAAATAGTATGGCTTAAAAGAATAATAGAGGTTGATGAAAAACCCATATCCTTACTTAATCTTTTTCTTCTTTGCATCTTCTGCCTAATACAGAAAGTAGTAAGAATATCTATATGTGACAGGGTATCTGTAAGCAAGCAGACAACTGACAGCCTAATTCTAACAATAAAAAACACCTAAAATACCAGCCTAAATATATTTGAGTCTGAAAACCACAGCACCTTCATCTTCCTAACTTGAATCTTGCATAAGTATTCTCATTCTAATCAAAAATTCAATCTAAATCCATCGTTATTATACCTAGACTGAAATGGCATTCCATCTTTACCCCTTGCAAGGTACACTTTCCCCTTCTACAATAACCATTCAATTGGTAAGAAGGACTCTCAAGACCTAGATCTCCCACACTTGGAGACCAATGACCTTACCCTGAAATTAATGACTGAAGTGGAGAGACTCCCTTTGCCATAGGCAGTAAAAGTGAGCCTAAACTCCACTCTATTTCACAAATGAAGAGACCAGAGATAACAGTTACCTATTGCTCTTTTCTTCAGAAGTCTATAGAAAGTTATGAAAAAAGAATTCTTCATTCCCAATTTTCTCTCAGTGTTCCCTAGCCCTATATAAAAATAAGCATCTTCTTGGAAGGGCAGGTGTCATACTTCCTTGGAAAACAATGTAGGAATCTCTACCTGTCACAGCTTTCCCACCACTCAATTGTTTCTTTCTTAGTGATTTCAATAGCTAGCAGAACTGAGGCAGAAATAGACAAAGATTACTTAGGAGTAGATTAATGTCGCATTTCCATGCCTTTATGAGAACTCCAGAAACTGTGAATATACATAACAAGAAAAATCCTGAAAGAAGTCCAGAGAATCAGCAGCAATATCAACTAAACCATACAACAAACTATGTTCACACCATGTCATTCATTTCAAGAATTCATCCAGAGCAAAACAGAATGGGTGTTCCCTTCAGGAAAGAAATCTATCTCCTCCATAGGAAACCTCTTCTTTGAGGAGAGGATGAATGAATATTTTGGGCACAGATGTGAAGCTCGTTTAAGCAATTGGACAGAAGTGATTGCCAGTATTCACTTGTCCCCTGCTTTTATCATTTTCTATTGAACCATTCAAAAACTATAAAAGGCACAAAAAAGAGAAACTAGTCCTATGGAAGCAGTTAATGAATACCTCTCAAGGATTCTGTCAAACAGGCATTTAATATGGACAGCAATGGTGAAAGAAAACAGGGCATAGTATATCTTCTTTACAGCACCTTCTCATCCTTTGGTAGATATTTATAGAAACCACGTTAGAGAAAGTGTAGAGCAGGCCACTTGGGAATCAACTGCTTGCCACCAAGCTTTTCCTCACTGAAGGTACCTATGTTTCTAAGGAGTCCTGCAATAACATCTAAGCTTTCGGAACATTGAAAAATTGGAAAAGGAGGAAAAAAAAAGAATAAAATTCATTTTTTCTCACCCCGGAAACTGTTGCTCTTCATCAGCAAATCTGCCATCACTGTTGACACTTCTGTTGAAATACATGAATGCAGAAAACATTTTAGAACTTTCATTTCTATAGCAATCACAATAGATGGCAAGACACAATGGCTGGATGAAGATGTAAACAAAACTTAGTTTCCTTATGGTTGTCAGAAATTGCTCCTTGCTTTCCTGAGGTAACATGTCAATAAATTCAATCTACTTCAATTAATCTACCTATTCAAACTAGATGGTTATTTGAAAAACAGAAATGCAAACAAAATGACAAATAACTCTTCCCCTCAAAAGGTCTTTTTTTCTTCTCCTCCTCTGTCCCCTTCTCTCTCCCCCCTCCCCCAGTATCTTTATAAAGCAGTACTGATTTCATCAGTGCTGTTCATCTTTTCATCAGTCCTTGGGACAACAAAAGAATCTGAGATGGAAAGTGAGCAAGTCACTTTCTGGAATACTTCCCTTCTGTTCTTTTTGAAATAAATGTAATAGCATTAAAGGCAGGAATCACCATGCTATTTTGGCATGCTCTACAATTCCATCATAAAAAAACCAAACCAAACCAAACCAAACCAAATGCAAAAAAAACCTACAAAACCAACCAAACCAACCCAAACCCCCCCAAAACCAGCTTTATTGGAAAAGTTATTTTGGTACATATATAGGAACTGTGTGGAAAGGAAAGTAAGGAGTCTCACGCACCTTCTCCTGCACAAAGTGTACTATTTTTATAATCCTCTTTCTTAATTCCTGCAAGGATTTTAAATCACTGGGATACAGAATTGAGGCTGACAACTGCTTCATATGGAGAATGACAGGACTCCAGGTAATAGAAGTTTTTACATTCCTTTAAGCCTTCATCCTATTACTCCTGAATACAATGTACTTTAAATAGAAATATCTTTAAATTCCATACAAGATGCCTCAAGTATTTATGATACAGAAGCAGATGCAATCTAATCAGAGCTATCATCTGGTACCTGTAAATATGTTATATTGAGAAAGAATGCCAAAACTCTGCTACTGCAATAACACCTCTATGGTACTGGAACCTTTTACATACAACTCCTACCAAGACCAGACTCAGTGAATATACTGAAGGATAGGTTTGTCATATCTTTCAACTACCCTGTCAAACGAAAAATGGCATCTCTGAACTCAGAAAAGGATACAGATGAGGATCTGCCTGAGTTGTGTCGTATCATATGTGAATACCAAACCAGCATGTCAATTGGTGTAAGTCTTAGCAATGAGTTAGAATGTATAAAAGCAGCTGAGATTACCTAGAGCCATTTCATCATATGATGGCTTGAAATGCTTGGGCTGATACAGATGAGGGATCTTTGTCTTTTACTAAAGGGAAAGTATTTTGTATTATTTTTGTGCATATTGCAGCACTGCAGGTATGTCTGACAGTCTAAGCCATATGATCACCTAAATGTTGTTAGTGATCTTTGGCACAAGGGTATAAAGCACCACAGGCAGCATCGGCAAAAATAATCTCCATCTCAGGACCACAGAAAGTATGCACAACTTGCAGGAGAAGGTAAAGCACCATTCAAAAATACAGATCTTGCATTCAACACAGGAAGAGGAAGGAATATTACACTGCTCTTCTATTTTGGAGAAAACTAGTCAGAAAAGGATTGCAAAACATTTTATTATCTTAAGGCCAGTAATTTGAGAACTAACTTAAATGAGATTCAACTACTTATGGAAGTATTCTCCTTAGTTCAAACATGGATATAACAAGCCACATGCATTAACAATCCATCTTTTATGGTTAGAATCATTAGTATTTTAGATACCACCTTAAGAGTCAGAAAAGTAAGTAAATAGGTCAAAAAGAAATTAAGCCAGCAGAGGTTATGCAAAACAAAGCTTGATCAAATATTCTTCAAATATGCATAATGGTATTTGAAGAATATAAAATTGAAAATATATCATTTTCCCCTTTCAACTTCTCATATTTTCTAAAACTCCTCTTACACAGAGAAAGCGAACAGAAAATGTCCTATAAGACCTCATGTTGCAACAAGCAGTCTTTTGGTAATAGGCTTTTTTTTTTAACCCCGCCTGTTCCAAAGAATATTTCGGTAGAGAAGCCAGTCATTACTTTCCTTCACCTATGTTTTTCATTGCTGGGTTTATTGTCTCATTTTCCCTCCCTCCATATTCATGAAACTTCTTCTTTGCTCCTACAAGTCTCCAGTCTTTTTTTAAATCCTCTTTCAGTTTGATATACAAGAAGAGTGCTACAATAGCTCTGCTATGTATCATTTGTTGCAACAGCCTCAATGGACAACATCCTCTAAACTATATGATACTATCAAGTTAGCAAACGAAAGATGCTTCATTTTATAAAACTAATAATCTACTCATTAATATCAAAAGCATTTAAAACATCCAGGGAAATAATTTTTCCTAATCATAAAAACACGCTACAAAGAAAATATCTGCTGCAAATATTTACATTTAATAGTGACCAAGTATTTATAGGAAGCGTTTTGAAAATAAACTGTTATTCATTCTTTGTTGTAAAGATTGTTAGTTCTGTCATTGTTATTAGCACAAAACAGTTGTTTGTCCAACTAATAATGCAACAACTGATACACCTGCTACGGACTATTTCTCCCTGTGCAAGAATTCAGATCTGAATCAAAAGAAAAAAAAAATTTTAAAAAAATTACTTAATTGTGAATTACAGAACGGTTCAGATTCAGGCATGTACATACATCTCATCAATCTCTTACACCTGTTTGGTCATCGAAAAAAAACAAACTAAAAAATTCAAAGTCACCAAAAAATTCTGCCTGTACTGCCAATGAGTTTAAGCCTCATTTTTGTGTACGATCACATATTTCCACAATACCAGACCTGAAAACACAGCTCTACTCATCTGTGAAGCTAAAGGAAGAATGTATAGTACCTTAAAACAACAGGCTTGAACTGTAAAAGCAAGCACACTGAATTTAAACTTGAGCATTCTATATGCAATTACGAGATGACTTAGTTTTGAAATTTTAATGATCAAACAAAGTTATTTCACATCATACAATTTGCTACTAACAATTTTCAGACAAATTAAGTCTTTTGAGTGTAGAAACTTCTTAAGAACAGAAGTGTAAAGATTTTTTTTAATTAATAATCTGAACATAGTTTTGCTGTAATGCATGAATAGTGCTACCTTTAAATTCCATCAATTTTAAACATTTTGATACTTGAAAACTTGAATATATAGGAAGAGGGTTGTGTGGAAGGCGCACATTACTATAATAGATCAATACTGACCTTTCTCCTCTCATTTGAAACGGAAGTTTTCCTGCTGTCCCTTTTACGAAGTCTCTGCTCTCCAACTCACTGATATGCTCATTACAAATTAATTGTCTGCTTTCACCATTCCATGGTGAGTATGACCTTTGCTCTGCTAAGCAGTCATTATTACTCCTGCAAAGATTATTCATCATAGCTGTTTGTTCAGAATCTAGCTTCTCTTCTTCTGAAATAGTCAAAGAGAATACATTTTGTAGAAGTGTTCATGCTCAACAAATACACAAGACAGAGCTAAAATGAATTACTGTTTGTCATGTTACATTATTAAATGTGCTTGTATCAGTTTAAAAAGTGAGAAAGCTTAAGAATAATTAGAGCAAAGTCTAAAGTCTCTAAGTCTTTCCATTCTGTGTTTTAACATTTTAATCAATTTTTTTATTTCCCTTTTACAGATAGGTGGATTGTACCATGTGAAAAAAGTGATTATATTTCAGGGTCTGAATATTACGAAGGAACTCAACCAAACAGTAGCTGTTAAATTTCGTACCCTGGTATCTACATGTGACAAGAACCTGCACAAAAAACCTTACATAAACATTTGCATGATATCCAAAGAAGAAGTGAAACTCAGATTATAACTACATTAGGTTCTCAACTTCAATGTTGAGAATTAGAAATTAGAATTCAATTAGAAACATCGACTTATTAAGGCTAATGGATTAAACTACATACAGGACAAACTGCATAAACTACTAAGTATGCATCTATAGAAAATGTACACAATACTGAAGTAAAATTTAGTACTTCACATGTAAGACTCATTTTGCAATAAGGTAAAAAGTGTGATATTCAGTTTATTACGTAAAGTAACAATCCCAGGCAATATAAGAATTGTCATTATTACAAATGAGTCTTCATTAAAGACAGATTTCCAGCACGTTTTACGATGAGCCAACGTGCAGGAAACCAAGACGTCAAGACTTTTCCATCTGCAGAAAGTTACTTTTAAAGTCCACGTTTTGTGACTTTCATTAAGTCTCCGCTAACAAAACTCTTAACAACACATATGATGTAGCTGGAAGTCTGTCAAGACATAGCATTTCTTTTTATTCCTCTTTTATGCTCAATAATCCATCAGGGAATCTCCTTAGAGGATGCCATCTCATTATCTCTTTAAACATTTCAGCATTTAATGTTAATTTTAGCCACTGAAGAAAAATTCCAGTAAAAATTCCATTACTTGGAAACCTATAGGAGAAAAAGGCACGAGTAGCTTTCAACTCACTTTCAGAAGTGAAAGGCAGTATAATTTTTTAAAATCACATTTTCAAAACTGCCTTAAAGCCATTTAAGTATTTTTTAAATTTACTCTGAAAGGACATGCAGGTCCTTTAATATAATAATTCATGTAATTAACAATATTAAAACCCATCATGCAGTTATTTTTCTAGAAAATAATATATATCAAAATATTCTTACTCTGATCAGGAGGCACTGTTTTAGCAGAAAGGAAATTTCCCCAAGAAGTTCTTCCAAATAAGCGTGCCCGAGCATTGCTGACTTTTCTGATCTCTGAAGCATCAGCAAGAGGTTTTGGAAAGGAAATGGAAGAAGCTTCATCTTTTGCTGAAGTGACTAGTACTGATTTCTGTGACAAAGATAAAGACAACATTTTAATAAAAGCACAGATAATTTTGTTTTCATATAAGCAAAAAATGCAAATTATTTACACAAAACATTAAGTTCAGAATAGAACAGACAAAAGTTACATAGATTTGCTCATTAAGAAATTTTCATATCCATTCCACTGGACAAGCCAGATATCTATACCTTTTATCATCACAGAAAGCCATTTAAAAGCAAATATTCAGGGAGGGGCAGAAAACAAACAAAAACTAGCCTGAGTAGAGCAACTGAAACTCAGAATTATTTATTTCCCTCATAAATACTCTTTTAACATCATCTGCAGTTATTTGTTGAAAAAAAGAAAAAAAAAAAAAAGAAAGAAAGAAATGTTGTGCCAAAGACTTGTACTAACAATTCTAGAGGCACATTTGTTCTTCATGATTTGGTTTTGAGCACTAAATTAGTATTTCCAAACCACTTCAAATGTGTTCATATCATATGTACCACTTCCTACCAGACTGAGACAAATCATGCAGATCCAGATACACGCAAGTTCCAGTTTTATTTATGTCAGTACCTCACATTTGAGGATGTGACCAAGCCCTGAACCTCTGGTATAAAACACTTGCTGTGCTTTAAACAAACACATTGCCCCCTAAGGTCAAGGTTCTCTACCAATTTCTTTACAATAAAGGATCCATTCAAAAGTTTCCAGTCTGCTCCTTCAGAGCTCTCCCCATTATCTGCTGGGGATAGCAAACAGTTGAGACACACTCCCCATAGCCACCATGACTAACACAAGCTCTTTATTTACAACGTACTAACTTCTTTCCATTAGTAAAGTAGAAAAGGCATTGGTCTTAACAGTAGCTTGCTCTAGATATTCTTCCACTATCATGCACAAGATAAATAAAAACTTAAACACTAGTAATTAAATCCAACTGCAGATATATTTAATCTAAGTATGGTCATCATTTTTAAATTTGACTCATATAAACACATTACCTTATCAAAATTATTGAAGTATAACATTTCTTAGACTTCTCCCCTCTAATTTCCTAAAGAATGCTATCTTGAAAAAACAATACATGCAGCAAGCATACTTACCTGTTTCAGCACACTCTATTCTCTCAGGTACTAAACAAATGATCACTACTCAATCTTATATTTAAATATTAAATATTAAAAAAATCTGAAAGAGGAGATATGCTTATAAATAAAATTAAAAAAAAAAATCAAATTTTCCACAGAGGGGACATATTTTACAAGTACTTCTATTCAGTTGTAAATACACTACGATCATTACATTTTATAGATGTGTAAGTCAAATAGAAAGCACAATCAATGTAGTTACTTTCAGTCATTGATCACAGAACCACAGCACAGTTGAGGCTAGAAGGGATTTCTGGAGGTCACCTTGCTCAAACCCCCTGCTCAGATAGGACACCCAGAGCCAGTTGCTCAGGACCACGTCCAGGAAGCTTTTGAAGATCTCTGAGCAACCTGTGCCAGTGCTTTGTCACCCGCATAGCAGAAAAAGCATTTCCTGGAGTTTGAAGGGTACCTCCTGTGTCTCGGTTTGTGCCTCTGGTCCTGCCATTGAAAAAACACTGGCTCTGACCCCTTTTCCCCCCACCCCCGCCCTGTGTTTTTTTTCTTGCACTCTCTCTTCAGGTATTTATATACATGGATAAGATCCCCCCTGAGCCTTCTCTTCTCCAGGATGTACGTTCCCAGGTCTCCCAACCTTGGTCCAGGCCTTTCATTATCTTTGTGGCCCTTCACTGAATTTTCTCCAGTACCTCTAAGTCTCTCTTTTAATGGGGATCCCAGAACTGGACTCAGCACTCCAGGTGTGGCAACTTGCTGGGAACACTCCTCTTAATGAAGCCCAGAATACCATTAGCTGCCTTTTTAGTGGCAACGGTGTGTTGCTGGCTCATGTTGATGCTCATGACCTTTTTCTACTTCAGTAATCTTACACAATAAAGCTGACTCAAGTATCCATCTTCTGATTCTTGTTAATGTCACTTAGAAATATTATGCAAATCAGAGATATTTAAATTGATTTAAATTATTTTCAGATTTCTTTTTGGGGGAAATAAAGACAAAACTGACTTTTGAAGTCTCCGACTAACATTACAACAGGCTTCCACTTCCCCCCTGCCTATTTAAACTGTATCTTTTTCGTATGCTACAAATACACATATTTTTATGTCAGTATTGCCTGAGTTATTTCCAGAGTACTCACATGTTTCAGTGGGCTAAGACGAACACCAGACACTGGTCTTGATTCAGCCAAATCAAAATTGGATGCGTGAAGACTAGTATAAAGAAAGTAAACATAATATGAATAACGCAGATCCAACGTTTTGTGTTTTGGGGGTTTTGGTGGGTTTCTTTGTTTGGATGGGGTTTGTTTTGTTTTGGTTTTTTTTTATTGCTTGCTTCTTGCATTTGCTAATGAATATGGTGAAAAGGAAGAAGAAAGGAAGAGTGACATAGCACTCTATCACTCTTCTTCTATGAATTCTATTTAACTTTGATATGTGGGAATCCAACAGCATCAAAGGAGAAGAATTACAAGATCACCTGCACACCTGCCATCACACGGCTTATTTCATATACATCTATAAAAATCCTCTAATACAAGCCTAAATTCATCCACAAACTAACTGTGGTTAGTGCCCAAGCTATCTGACACAAGCTGCAGAACACTGCAGGGCAGAAACCCCAGGTTTGTGCAGGCATAAGCATGCTCCTGCCTGTATACAAGAGAATCACAGGCAGAACAAGCATGGCTGTCAGCCAGAGGGACCTCATTACCCAGTCACCAATAAACACCACGTCACTCTCAGGCTCTTGCCTCCTCTGAGGACACAACATGATGCAGTAAGGAGTATTGGATACACTGAGCACCTGAAGTCATGCTGCCATGAAACAGCATGGACACTGACTTACTTGTATGGCTCTTCCAACACATTTCAGCATCCTTTCTGGCATGCCTGACACCTAACATTATAAATACAGCTCATATCTCCTCCCTATAGTCATTACAGAATTGGCATATAAGGGGAGCTAAAAAATAACTGGGAAAATGGATTTTAAAAGCCCAATATACAATTTTTTTTCCTTTTTTGTCACAAGAGACAGATTTATTGAGCTCTGTGAGTTACAGTACATAACAAAACTCCACACAGAAGTAATTTTGAGGTAGTATAAATTTTGGTTAAAAATGAGCATTTCAAACTTCAAGACCTACAATTTATATTTTAAAATATCTGAGAAAGCTCTGAAAAAAGGATCTAGCATACAGTTTATGTGGAAACAAGCAAGTTTTCTCAGGTTTTTTTTTCACAGGGAAAAACTGAAGCATACATTAAAAGCATACATTGTCTTTAGAAAAAAGTGAGTAACTATTTTCCTATACTATTCTTTACATACAAAACTAGTGTAAAGACTGCCTCTGGTATCTCTAATCCACAGGAACTTCCTGGACATGTAGATTAACATCAACAGTAAGGATCATTAGAAGAAGGCAAAGGATGTGATTAGGAATATAGATTAATACGGGGGGGGGGGGGGGGGAAACATTGGGGGGGGGGGGGAGGGGAATCACTGGAAACGTAATGACAGAATCAAATCTCTTGCTGTTAAAGGGTATTTGAAAAAAAATCTTAAAGCCACAGTACCTAAAAACTGAAGGGGGTCTATTTTGAGGAGCTCGTGAGGATCCAGATCCAAAAAGTCTCCTTTGTTCTTCTGTAGGTGTAAATGGTCTTCGAGTTCTTAGTGTTCGTAGAAAATTTCTGGCTTCATTTATAATCTCAGAACTGGTCTTCTGCTTTGGCACTGAAAGCTTGTAGAATGGTTCTGCCTTTTCTGTATTTTTACTCCTTGAAGCTTGCATTCCTCTGGAAAGTAGTGCACAGGAAGAACACTACAGCATATAGGGAAGGCACAGAATAGAACACTACTCTAAAATGACAAACTGTTAATTCATCAAAGGTCATGCTCCCACAGTACAGTTAAAAAGGATACTATAACAAAATACTAGACAGTGCTGCACTATTTCTCAGTTCTGTAGGAAAACACTGAAGAGCAGAAAGCATCTGACATGGAGGACCTTTAGTTTTTTAGAGGGAGCTAAAGTACACCACACTCAGTTCCACAGTGCTTTCAGGGCCAAATGTAGCACTCTCCAATACTACAGAAATCTGTTTCTTAACACCTGATTACTTACTTATAAACCATCACAGTCAAAACAGGAATTCAGTAATATGCTGTAAAGCAACACTTCCTTTCCAATGAACTTAGGAAATCAAATATAAGTTATTGACCTGACCAAGGGTAGTTCCCTAGTAAGTCAGAGGTATTATTATCAGTAACTGAAGCACAGTTATCAGTAACCAATAAGCAGAGACAAGGAAGAATAGGCAATCCAATCTGAGAGAAATGCCTCCCTAACCTATCCTCAAGCACATGCAAACAACCTTAACGCTAATATAAGATAAATTATCAACCCAAACTTTCAATCAGTGTTCTGTCCTGCTGCATCTTCTGGCAAATGCAGTGGGCAGTGAAAGACTTGCTTCATTGTCTCTGGAGCCCTCCAAAAATCAATCACTATCCTGGTGCAGTTCTCTGCAGATACCATTCTTGTCATTTTACAGCAAATTCATCAGGAGCCTTAAACCATCCAAAATTCCTCTTGTGCTTTTCAAACTTACCTAAAAAGAAAAATATGTCTCTGCACCGTCTGTGACTCAGACCATCTGGTAATTTCTATTCTCTCACATAGTTTATGACAATGAACCGACAGTAGATCAGACACCAACATCTTGGTTATTTCTAAACTATGGAGAAAAAAAAAAATCCTGTTTCTCTAGTTTCTTGGTTCACTTCTTCCTGTTCTGCATTTTCACATGTCCAATTGCCTCTTCTGTTCTTTCTTTGAGAGCCTGTACATTCTGGCACAGTTTCTTTAATTAATACACAACCGAACACCTTCAGCTGAACTACACAAGATAAAATTGGAAGCTAAAGAGCAGTGCACCAACCTCTTTCACTAAAAAGTACACAATTACAAAACATGGGAACAGATCAGGAGCCTAAGGCTGTCGGTGCTTTTAATCTTTCTGGCTACCATTAATACATTACTTGTCTGTGACTGAATTTGGCTCCCTACTCTTCCCTCTGTTACAACATGATTGAGGCGAGCTAAGTAAGGAATTCCACTGCAGCAGTCTGTCTGGAGCAATTACACAGCCATTCCTCACCAAATAGGGAAGGTAGGTTTCCATTCCCTATCCTCCCAGCTACCGGGAGTCAAGATTTTGACCTTTACGTGGAAGGTCTTCTGTATAGGCCATATGTCTGACAGTTATTATCAAGCATACATGGAAACAACAGCTGTGAATAAACACTAAACCATAATTTACACAATTCTACAAATCTTAAATTTGAATTAATTAATATTTTTTCTTTTCTGGTCTATATATTTCCATCCACCTTGCTAAAATTTAAAATAAATCTTCTCAAGTAATCAACTATCTTACATTTAATTGCTGAACCACACTGTTCTTTAGTTCTTAAAATCTCTGTGCTCTGACATCGAAATATGTATTTTATGGGATTTACATATACGTACTTCACAGTTAAACTAAAGAACAACCTGAGACATAGGATGTGTTTCTGTGGAACAGCACCATCTCTGATACAATCAGCATAAGGTTTTGTTAATTCTACTGTCAACTACAAATCTTCTATCCTAGAAGTACATTCATTTGCCACAGTTGAGATCAAGCTTCCATTATAATAACTTTTTGTTCAAGCTTTAACCTCTTACCTATTTCTTTTTAACTGTCACAAGAGCTTTGCTATAAGCAGAACTAGTGAAGTCCTACTATTTGGGCACTGTTAGCCACCCTTCCAATCCATTAAAAACAAACTTTTAACATACAAAGTCTCAAAGGGAACCTATGGCTTAGTTCGGATGATAGACTGAGCTCACTGCTGCATTGCTATTTGTGTGGAGAGGCGGAGAGTGGCCTTCCCCGGTGCTGGCGGACGGCAGCCTCCGGCTCCCGGCGCCGAGAGCGGAGCGAGGCGGGAGCGGTCACCGGAGGGCGGCAGCGAGCAGAGCTTAACACAGCGCCGAACCGATGAGAGCATTAACACCTCGTCACTTCGGCGAAGACGGGTATTACGCGCATTCGGCATCGAGGTAGTGATACAAATATATCATTAATAGATTTCCCATAATTATTAGCCAGAAAATGTAACAGAAGACAGAATAACAAGTCAGCGGTGTCATAAAACGAGATGTGTGTAGATATACATGATAGGGCAAGAAAGCTTACTCTTTCTTGCAAACATGAAGGATCCATGAGTATTTTTTTTATCTGAATGAGATTGGCTGCTTGTGCCATCACGGTACACCCACTGTCGCTTTATAGAATCATAGAATAGTTTGGGTTGG
>NW_009910519.1:0-3589 GCF_000696875.1 Nestor notabilis
CTCCCAATTTCTAATGAAGATTAATGCTCTGCATTCAAAGCAGAGAAAGGTTTGAGGCATCCAATTACAGCAATACAGACTTGAAGTACATTACAGAAACAAAACAAGTTGCAAGAATACTTAGGTCTGCATGAGAGGATTAAAACTTTACCACCAACTAATATGACTCAGACAAGACTGAAGTGTCTGTCTTCTACCATATGCCTAGCACAGCGGGACCCAGACTGAGTGAAGTCTGTATATAGCAAAACGTAGATGTTAAATTGCAACAGCAAGGACTGTTCAAGCCAAGTCTTTCAATCTTACTGGTGCCCACTGTGTTTTATCAGAATTTCTACGCATTAAAATACACCTGGCACACCACCAGCGCCTTTGCTAGAGTGCCAAGAAGTTTCTGTCACCTTTAAAAACCAGTAGGTGAAGTGTTATACCTATTGCTACAACCATCAGCTACAGAGAGATACTAGTCTTCCAAAAGTGCCAGAAAAGGCACTGCATTGCACAGGTACTACCGTCATTCTAACGTATTGGCACGATCCCAGGCAAATTAATGTCCAGGAGTACTGTCCTTTGGCTGACAATCTATCCGTCAGTACTCTGGCCAGCACAAGCAAGCACTCACTTGTCTGTACAGTGCAGCAGGCCCTTTTTGAGGAGAGGGGGAAGAAAGGGGTTTCCACTCGGTGACGTCTTTGGACTGATAAAAGGAAAGTTTTGAGTGCTGGTTTAAAGATGGTTCTGACAAGACAGCTCCAGATGGGAGATCATGCAACTGCTCTGGAAACAGCACTCTCCTCAGACTAACCCTCCATCTCCTGTCATTGCTTCTCTGCTTCACAAGATGCCTAAAAGAAACACGGCACTAAACACTTCATAAACATGCAGTTTTCTGTTCTTACTCTAGAACAAATTTGGAGACCTACCCCGAGCAAAACTTTGCTTTTTATACTGTGTGTTACAGGCATTAGAAATATGCCAATATTTTATATGCAACCCCAAGGATGTTTACTCCAATGCATTGCATGTAATGAAAAATGAAGTCAATCACAATAACCTGTTTCCCAGAGCCCTGATTATTAACATGTGTTTGGTTTGCTGTCTCACTGAAAAACCCCTGTAGATTCTCACCTTATTATAAAGAAACACATCATTTTATAATTTTGATCCAAAACGGTAGTTTACTAGTGCTGTTCTATTCCATTGAGGGCTTCAAAATCTCCGAGAGTCATTTTTGTCAACAGAAGTGAAAATAATATGCACATTTGCCTCAAACTTCCACAACAAATGTTTTTGTATAAGCACCAAATAACTTTGTTTTCAGAGCAAAACTATAAACCTGATGAAATAAGACACGCTATTTGGGGAACCTCAAGGTGTTCCAAGACCAGCAGTGATAAAAGCTATCAGTGTACAGGCTTGCGGGTTAACTCTTAACAGAGGGGATGCAAATTCTTGTCACAGCTATACATCTTCTCAGGTCATCGAACTGACAGCCACGTGTTGGGCAAAATAAATTCAGCACTCCTCCTGGTGTTAGTATCGGTGACACCTTCCCTTTTCTGGTCACACTGTTACTCTGTTTCGGCCAATTCTACAAATGAATGACTAGACAAAAATAAAAAAAGTTGTCATAGTGAACGACTAGACTAAAATAAAAAAATTGTCATACGCTTCAAGACAATGTTGAATGAAGCCATCTTAAAATGTAACACTGAATATAAATTTTGTTGCAGGGCCACTTTAGTTTCAATAGAAGACAAGCATTTAATAAGTATTCCTTCTCCGTGTCAAAAATTAAGGCAAAAAGTACCAGGGCCTCCCTTTCTAACGATTCATTCCATCCTTCTGATGAACAGTTTACAACTGCCTTTAGTGTTACATACTACAAATTGCTGCCGCGATACCTGTTCTCCACGGTTTTCTATTACACTTGCAACACCAAACTGTCTCCTGCAAAGGCAGTATTTGCTAGTACTTTCCCCCCCCAGCTTTCTTGCTGATTTTTGCCACCTCCCCAGTTTGTCACCATCCGACTAATCAGAGCAGCCTTGTGGACTAGGTGAATTCTCATTCCAAATAAACTATATTTACTCCCTCAGGTCTTCTGTGCTCATTTCCTTAAGGCTGTCTGATTGCCTCTGTTGACATCCTTCATGTTCCCTTTCCAAAACTATCCGTATGCCTTATGCTTTCCTGTGTAAGTAAGACTGCCATTATTTGACTAGATTTCTTAAATGTACCATGGCACCTGACGTTTCTCCTGCTAAAGCATGTCATGTTATGTGGCATCCAAAATTGGAACTTATCCCACCTGAGTTCTGTTTTAGCAATTCTGGCATACGTTTGGAAAAAAAGCCAACATGTTTGGAAAAAAAGGCTATAAATCAGTGCAGAAATACTGAGCACATGATCCCAGTGGAGTTTATTTTATACTACAAAATACATCACACAGAAAAAGAAGTTAAAATGTTACTGAAAATTGACTAACATTCATTTAAAAATGGCTGTATCTTGCAGGCAAGCCTATCTTCCCTACTACCTATTCTCTTTGAGCAGGGGCACACCATGCCTTTTGAAGAACATCAACCTAGGCAACTGTGATTTACATTCTACCGCAACGATCTCACTTAATGTAGTCGCACTGTTCGCCCTGCAGCCTGACGCAGTTGGCAGGTCACAGTACCAACAGCAAGTCTGAAGCCCTTCTATCATCTCATAACCAGCAGACATCCATCTGATGGCCACTGATTTAAACCATGGAGGGTTACACAATAATGGAAACAGAACTTTACCTTCTGGCCTTTGATCCCAGGTGGGCCTGGAAAGCCTACGGGACCTGGATCACCCTGTACAACAAAAACATCCAGAATCATGTCTCACTGGAACATGACACGAAACATGAAAGAAACATGTAGGGCTTCATATCTTCTCTGCATTCTTGGACTTTGGTATGAAGTAACAGCTAATGTTGTTTGATCAGGCATAGATTTTTTTTTTATTTTTTTTTTTTAAAGGGAGAAAATTGAAAAGACAACAGTTCAACTGCAGCCGCCTGGAGCAATGTGCATGCTCCTGCATCATACAACATAGCCAAATCATGACTGGAATAGACTTAGTTCACGGTCTCACATTTACTTTTAGCCAACATAAATGAAAGTGAAGAAGCTATACAATTCTTGAAGTAACCCCTTCCTCAGAAGTGAGTGGTTTCACCTCAAATAAATATATGTATGTAACTATTACTGTTTATTGTTTGTGTTACTGTTATGCCAACAATCCTCAACCAGAAATCAGACCACCCTTATGGTATATATACTGCCTAAAACACCGTGTAAATCTATTCTGTGTAACAGGCAACATAAAAGATGCATATAGACTAAGGTGTTATGCTGGCATATGGCTTACGGTGGCATATGGCTTTTCTCATTCAAGTGGTTTAAGCTTTGCAACTAACATGATGGTATGAATAAGAACTAGAGCATCTCAAATGCTAGGGAGATGGAAAAAGATGCATTTTTATCCAGCTGTTGCAGATGCAGGAGGAGAGAAGGTTGTCTTGGTTCTTTTTTCCTTGCTCAGGACTGACAGT
>NW_009910520.1:0-8185 GCF_000696875.1 Nestor notabilis
GAAAGGAAAGGAAAGGAAAGGAAAGGAGGAACTTTCAACTCATTTGAATGAACAGGAGTTACAGTTATGGCAGATAAACCTGTAATTTTTGTGCTGTAGTAGTTACATGCATAAAAAAGACTGAACACAGTTATGCTATCATAAAAGTATCCTCTTTCTGTTCCCACAGAGCTCTGGTGTACCATGTTAAAGTTCTCCACACTAAAATAATAGTGTCTATTGGAAAGGTGGTGTATCTGTTCACCTATGTACACCCTACACGTTACCACTGCTTAGGAAAGAGTACGTATTTGTTCAGCCAGACCCTGCATGGTTTAGTTTCATTGCTAAATAAATTAAATGATTCAAAATTATGTCATTATTCTCAAGACAGTTCTATAAAAATAATTATACTGTTTATATTAAAAGAGTTCTCATTGCTGTTAGAAACTCATTTTGGGTGCTGTTTCATAAGATAAATACACATTAGATAAACTGGCTAAAAAGATTACCTGTGGAGAGCAGGCTGTAGGGGATAAACTGATTTAGAATGCCTGAGTTCATTACATTTTTCTCTTTTATTCCAGGAGTTGTGTTTACATAATTCATTTATATAAGCCATATTGCTGCAAACAATCCCAAACTAGGACTGGTATATAAGGACTTTTGCTGTCCCACAGAAGTTTGGGTTTGTAATTAAGGGAGTTTTCCACAGCATATTTGCAGAACAAGGAATTCAAACTTATACTGGATTTCTCTTCGTCTGTCCCTACCATACTGCCAACACTGAGGCAGGTTTAGGTTTGGAGAGTGAAGACTTTTGACTGGCTTTTAATTTATACCAGTAAGGAAAATTCTGCTAACTCTGCATAACTTGGTTTGTCCTAAGGAAAATAATAACATTGCTTTGGTTTAATAACATTAAATAACATTAATGTTATTAAAACATTAAAATGCTAAAGTTGTTAAAACTTGTAAAATTGTACAAATGTAAAAATTGTTAAATGTTAAAACATTAACTTGTTTAAATAACATTAAAATTAATAAACTTAATGCCATAATATTCTGCATCTTCATAACACTGTTCAGTCAGTCTGTTCTTACATCCAATCAATGAAGCCCTTATGCTATTGCCACATTTCTGGTTCTGCCTAATGTATTTTTCAGACTAAGGGATACTTTTATTTATGCTGTGGTTTATGACTCCAGATGCAACGTCAGCATTAACAAATAATGGAAATATTTTATGGATGAGAAAACTGTAGGTTAAGATCTGTCTTAAAACGACCAATGCAGAAGATAGACAGGCAATCAGACTACCCTCCCCCTTCTATACAGCAACATAATTGAATTGTAGGGCTGGAAGAAATGTCAAGTCATCCAACCCAAGATAGCTTTGGTCAGGATGGGGCTGTGCATCATTCCCTGTAATGTGGCTGGACATGCAACAACCAAAAGGTAGGGCCAGGGAGGATGCACGTTCATGGGCCAGCACTCCAGCTGAGGCCTCATCCATACCCAGTAAAACAAAGTAACTGCCTCTTGTGCCCTCACACAACGCTGGTGTTAATACAGCCCACAGTGGCAGTTTCCTTTTTGCAGCCACATTATCCATCCATTCACATTCCTGTGTGATCCATCCCAACCACCAGATGCTTTTCTGCAGTGCTGTAGCTTAATTATTCCCTGCTTGTACTCACGTTTTTCATTTTCTCTCTTTTGTCTGTGCTGAATTTCATCTTACTGATATTACACTGAGTTTTAATCTTATCCTCAAAAGTGCTTGTCACCTCGCTCAGCCTTGAGCTATTCACAAACTTTACGGAACTATTGCCCGATTCATCTTTCAAGTAATTCATGAAAATAACAAATAGTCCCAAATTAGGGACTCAGCTCGGAAGATAAACTTGCAGGATTTCTGTTACCTCCCAGTTTAACAGTGCCATTTTCAATGACTGCATTTAGTTGTGCACATGGTTGCTGGTAATTCACTCTGGACTGTATTTCCCTAAGCTGCTACTGAGAATGTCCGCAAAATCAAGATGCAATAGAGTTATTGACATCAATCTCATGAAAGAAGGACATGTGATTGATTTGATTTGCTCTTGATGCACATACATTGGCTCCATCTTAGAACCATTTTATCCTCTCAGTTATTATACCTGAGTTGCTTAACTGTTCCCTGGATCCCAGTGTTTTTCTGAGTACTGAAATTGGGTTGCCTGCATGAAGTTGGTGTCTTTTGTTTCCTTCTTTAAGAGTTATGTTTGCCCCTCTCCAGTCCCATGGGTCCTTGCCTACCCTCTTATAGGCCTATAGCTGATGAATAGGTGAGGCATGCACCACAAATCTGACACAGGTTTACCCTCTGATTTGTCCCCTGTGACCAGACGCTACACCCTAGGAGCACCCAAGACTGGATAGGACAAGCCATGCTGCATGAGTCCTTGGTGAACTTGCTGAACAGGCTGGAACAAGTACAGTGAGCAATGGAAGGGAGTCTTTGGTGGTCCAGCATGTAAGCCCACATGTCCCAGTGTGAAAGTTTCAAAGGCAGGTTCGATTTGTTCCTTGAGATGCTGGGATATAGTGGATGACAGTGAGGAAGAGCAACTCTCCACTGTTCCTACTTCTTGTTATTACTGATTTTAGAGGACAGGCAAAATGTAGATTCAAGACCTGTGTGGTGTCATTTGTGACTGTACCCCAAAAATAAAACACTTGAAGGAGTTTATACTTACATCAGAGGCTCCCAGGATTTAGGCTTAATGAAGATAGCGATGGGATAGAGTTGTGCAACTTGTAGTCGTTTGATAGCATTTCCCGACACATCGAGTATACAGTGCTTGCCCTGTTGGAAACAGATGAGGATGTTCTTATTTTTGCAGTTCGCTGCACATCAGCCAGAAGAAGAGAAGCAATTCTGCAACACAGTGACCTGGAATGGGCCATTACTGGTACATGAGGGAAGGGCGACCACAGGGCTTTGCTTTGGTGCTAATATAAAATATACTCTGGAGATACTAGTTTTACTGGAATGAACTTTGTGAGGGGGAGAGGATTTTCTTCAGAGATGAGGAAAAATAAGTTCATAAAAATAACAAGATGTCTAGGTTCTTACTGGTTAATTCAGGTCTTGTTTGAGTCAAAGACTCCCTGTTTCACCTGAGGCAAGTAATTTAATCATTCTGTGTTTTGTTCTTTCGCCTCTGTGAAAGTGAGATAAGTTTATTTACCTGTCTTACAGGAGGAAAAGGAAAGGCTGTTCTAGGGCGTACTTGAGGCACTCTGTTAGATCACTGGATCCACAGAACTACATCCAAGTACAAAAAGTGCCAAGGACGTTGTTATTTAAAGTCAGAGGCTCCACTTGTGGAGTCACTGTAAAACCTATAAATATGAGGATGCTGTTTTGCAGCTATTTTATATTTTTGACAGAAGAATCATGTCTGAGATACAATGTGGAAACAAAACACATGTTGCATAGGCAATAAAACTAGTGTCAACCTACCCTTTCTGCCACGAATCTCACAGACTGGACACTAGTTCCATATAAATTATCGTTGTACTGCCCAGCTTCTATAAATTTGTGCTCTTGAATATCTTTTTCCATTTGTTCTCTTGAAATGACAAAATGATAATCTCTCCCATCCACTTCATAGTCACGCTTTGGCCGTGTGGTATCTGCATGAAACAAAAGACAGCAGATCAAGAAGTCTGTGTAAGTATCTAATACACAACATGCAGCAGTTAAGGTTTGCTCAGTGGGCAATTCTGGGACTACCCTAAGTGGAGGCGCTCCATGTCTGGGAGCAGATCTTTGCATACTACGTATTGTTTTCAATGGAGTTATGACAATAAACTGTCTTTTTGTAGTAATACCATAGTTACAGGCTAATACAAGATAAGGATTTACCAGAATTCCACTTTTTTTTCCCAGCAGGATCACACACAAACCTCAAATACAAAATGCATTCCAGATTGTAAATCTAATCCTATTACAGTGGTATAATGAATCACAATCTCATCAATTCAATTTAGTCTTAATTATAAGCCTTATTTCTGATCTCATCTCTAGCAGTTTGAAGATGGAGTATTTGCAGAGACAACAGTTTTAATTGAAATATGACTGCAATCAGGGCCCGAAAGAAGCACTCAGTGAGCTCTAATGATCCAAGATAAAAACACTGCTTTCAGATTAGGCAGCCTAGATCTAACACAAATCACAGATCACTCCAGATCTTTATTGGTGGATGCTGTGTAGTTCAGTTGAAACATTTACATATTACCAGTATTTCAAACTTTTATCTTAAGGAATCACAAACTGATTAGTAAGCCGAGTAAGTGGCTAGAAGGCTCCTTGTTTAAAACAAAGGCTACAGCTTTTGAGTCAATTCAGAATCTTTATCTATTTCATCCTTTCCCCTTTTTCTGTCTGATGGACAAATGGCTTTTGAGAAACTCAACTACATATAGTTCACAGATGCTACTTTCACAGCAATTTACTTCATGTGTGGAACCAAGGGATGCGGCTCACTCAGCTATGGAGCTAGGAGCAAAATCATACTTACGTGGTACACACGACCCAAACTTATCAGGGAATTCAGATATCAAATCATCATTGATCCGATCTTTCATAGGACCCAGGATAATCACCGGCCTGGTGTAATTAACTGAACAACAGAAAGAGAGGCACATTTTGATGATCTTACTGGCAGTAACAGTAAATCTTCCCAAAGATACACTAACCACAGTTGTTGTCTTTAATGTATGAAGTGAAAACCTAGGGCATATTTTATTGATGAATAACTGATTATTGACATGGATAAGGAAAATGGAATGAGTACCACTCGTTCTGCAGAGCTCTGTGATGGTCCATGCAAGTGTAGCCAAATGACTATGTGGAAGTATGTATATCCGCTATTGCTCAACAAAATCAAGCCCAAATGCTTGCAGATGGACTCTCTCAGGAGGCATGGAAAGGACAGTGTAGGATTTTTTTCTCCCCAGTTATACGAGTGTATCCCCTATTAAATCAGGTGGGTGTGCTCCCATTTTCAGTTGCCTTCCCCTAGGTTCATCTACACAGGCTAAGGGCACATATCACATGAGGAAAAAACTAAAGGCTTCCCATGTAACAACACTGTAGTAAATGTAGAAAATCTGCATCAATATTTTGTAGACTGATGATCATGCTTATTAGTAGGACTATAGAAACTGAAGGAGACCCTTATATCATTTGTTTTCTATGCAATAGACCAAGTGGCCAAAAATAGGGAGCCATAGAGAATCTAGGGCTGGCACAGCAAGGCTTACTGCTCTGCTGACCCCAAATTGGGAAATGAATAATGTAAGGAACAGTGACAGAAAAGCAGATGAAACTTACTTTCCTGTCTCGTGACAGGTTCATAAGAAAGGATGAGGTCTTCTTGGCCTCCTGATGAGAGAAAGAAAAAGAAGAGATTGAAGCTGACAAGCAACACGTCAGTATTAAAGCTTGATAAAATGCTTCACATAGAGACAGACGAGGTTTAACACTTCTCTGGTAATGCTCTCACCTGAACCATTCCAAAGTCCCTCATAATTTTAAGGTGTGGAGACCATGTTTTTCCTTCCCACCCTTCCCTGCTGCATGTTTCAACTGTCTTTGCTGAAACTGGGCTTTTTCAGTGATGAACAATAAGACTTCATTTCCTGATTTGATAGCAAGGCTGTCTGCAAGGATAGTGAAGAAATTTAAGATACAATTCTTTTGTGTGTCCAATTGTCAAGGCCCTAACATGGTGCTGCAGGGGAAACCCACAGGCTACTGAAAGTGGACAGTTTTTGCCCTCAGAATACACACATTTTGGTTGATCATCCTTCTGTGCAAAACCTCCATAGTCCAGCTTATTCACAGCCTGACATCTAGCTATGAGCTATTTTCTGACCCTTAACCTTTCCCTGAACTGAAATTGTATTTTACGCACTTATCCACTGCTGTTAGGATACTGCTTTTTCCTCATGGTGACATTTAGGGAACTAAAGCAGGGAAATTTGCCATGAGAAACAAGTGGCACTATATGGACTATATGGACTATGGCTTGGATGCAAGTGTAGAGCCCCAGTGCATCACTGTCCTCCCTTCCCTCCATGGGAGGGCAGGGGGAGAGGGAGGAGGATTCTTCAACCTACTGCATAGAATCATATAATGGTTAGGGTTGGAAAGGACCTTAACATCATCCAGTTCCAACCCCCCTGCCATGAGCAGGGACACCACACACTAAACTATGAATAATCCCTGTGCATTTCTCTTTCTGGGTCACTGTCACATACTTGTTACCACATAAGAGCTCCGACAGGTTCTAAATATGTCTTAAGCTTAGCAAAGTTTAAGATTGTGATTTTATTTTTACTCAGTTCAGGGCTTGTCTTTGAGAAGATCCACAGAGGGATTTTGCAACTAATTTAGGTACTACAGGCGAAAGAGTGTCACAAAGCATACCAGGGCTTTCTACAACAGGGTTGCCTTCCTTTCATCTGTTTGCATGCACATGACTCTCAGTTACATTATCTGGAGGCTGCTGCCAAACCAAAGTGTGAACATACAGGTGAAAAGTGATACCTGGTGCCTGATGGATGATACAGGTAGGATTTAGAGGGGGTTACAGCTCACCCTGAAGTAGTCTGGCTGCCACCTGAGACACCCTTGAGGCTCCATTAACTACGTTAACCAGATTTGTATTGGATGCAATGCCTTGCTTCCAAGAAGGTATAAAATGTTTGTGGTTTAGTGTTAAGCTGATTACCACTGCATATGTTGGTAGGTATTTTTGTGCTATATTATGTAGGCAGCTGTGATAAATGTGTAAGAAAGCTTTTTCAAGTAAAAATAATGTAATTAAGGACAATGACAGAAAAAGCAAATGAAAAACTGTACTGATGTGTTAGGGAAGACGAGACCAACTCCAACCTAGCAATGGTGCTGAAGCATCACTTTTAATAAAAGGAAGAGATTAAGCAGCTTTTGAGGACAAGGGAACATAACATATGAGAAGTGTGGATAATGGATTTTCCTCATTTTTGCAAATGTTTGATATTGTAATGACTTACTTGACTTTGGCTTTTTGCAAACTTAAACCCTAGAATTATTGTTACACTGGGGTTTATGCACCAGATGTATTATTTTTCCTTAAGTTTCTCTGGAAATTGTAGATGTGATAAAAAACTCAAGATACCACATTCCCCTGTTAATGAAAAGATTCACACTCTGGGCATCCCTCATAAACTAAGGCTGACAAAGTCAGTCTTGAGGTGAGAGATGAAGCCATCATGTACTAAGTACGTGGAGGGAAGCCTGTCTGTACAAATACATTTGTACAAATACAATCTTAAGCTTGAAAATACTCATTTGAATGGCATACAGATCCAAAGACAGGGATTCATCTCAGCTAATTTCAGAAACCTGTGCCATGATTGCTTTTGTCTAAGCTACTCCACAGGTACCCTTTGAAGTCAGTGGGGTCCTACAGATAGGCAAGTGCTTATTCTTGTCTTATTAATGTCTTACCTAAGACATTAGTCATCTGACCTATTTCAGACGTCTATTTTGGGATGAGAGAAAAAGTCAGAAGGGTGTGTTAATCTCCATTGTCCCATAATGGCATTTAAACAGCAGGGTCAGATGCAGACAGTAGAATCAGGGTAGGGATTATGGAGACAAACGAACCTGTTGTTTCACAGAAGTCTTGTGAAACTGTGGCCAAACTGAAGGCAAAGAAAGTATCTCCAGCCCACTCAAACTGTGCTGAAGCTTAAGCCATTGGAGAGGGCTTCAGCAAGTAAGGAGAAGCTCTGAGGCCGACTGTCATACATAGGAGTAAAAGACAGATGTCTTCCTGAGTCAAGGCTCTTCAGCACCAAGTTTCAGACTCAACATGGAGTGTTAGTGAAAAAAACCATTTCCACTGGTTTTCTTGTCTGGAAAAAGGGTTCAGGAAGATTAAGTTTCTCTGAATAAAATCCTTCCACTGTCCAGAGAAAATCCTCTTGAGTCCTCAGAGGCCAACGCGCATGTGAACTGCACCGGCCGGTATTTAATGATCTCTACTCAGTCAGTACTGCACAAATTATTAAGTATAATGAAGAGCTCTAAAGTCAATCAATAACTGGACTGCTATAAAGTTGTGATGGCTTTGAGGTGTGAGACACAGTGTGAAATTCAGCA
>NW_009910520.1:8206-115692 GCF_000696875.1 Nestor notabilis
CCATGGTGTTAAAGTCAGCAGGACACGGCCTCTTATTTATCATTCAACTAAGCCTCATTTACCACCCGCATTAACTGCTTAATGAACACAGGTTTCTTGTCTGGATCTGAAGTCAAAGAAGGTTTGTTTTTCTGTCACCATCCATTTAGGTTTTGGGCTAATGTATGGATTACCTGAGTTGTACTTGTGAGATCATAGAGAAATCAATTTATTGGGTTTTCATCTGTACCGACTGCCCTGGACAGCCAATATCTGAGCCTCTATTTGGCTCAAAATCCCTTTCCTGGCCCTCTATTTATGTAAGTAAACCCACAGTTTTTTGAAACATGCTGATAGCTATGAAAGGCTGGAAACCCAATATGTAAAAAGATCATCAGGAGTCTGAGAATGAACTTGACTGAAAAGTGGTCTGTCAGCACTATCTGTAGAAGCTCAATATAGCTTGTGAGGGCACAAAATGAGACTTCAATACTTGTGCCAGTTTGAGTGTGCCTGAATAATATATTAATCCTTGGGGAGTCTAAGAGGCAACGTGAATCTTTTAATTAATCAGTGGCCTAACATAATAATCAGATGCCTTTAACCTTGCTCCGAGTCTTGAAATCTCACTTCAAGAATGACTTGCTGACAAAGGGTAAAAGGTTTTGTTTCTAAACATTTCCCTTATTTCTTACTTTTAGTCATGTATTGTCTCTCTAGGTAATGGGTGCAATCACAACCAGTTATGCAATTAGGCTAAATAGATGTGGTGATGTGTGTGTAATTTTGATGACAGCTGTAAAAACCTCTAACAAACTACGTTTAAGAGTGTTACAACACATATACAGTAGAGAGACTTGAAAGTCATGGCCATTATGGAAATCATGTCTTGCAAAATAAAAACTGATGAGTCCATGGTAAAAACAAATGTTCTTAGAAGCTTGTTTTGAAAAAGAAATCAGAACATTGTAAGTTACACAGCTCAAAATAAACTTTCAATCACGGTTTGATTAGCTGGTTCAGCGATAAGTCAAAGTTAGCTGCGTGCATCCTTATAACACAAAGAGTAACTTTCTGCTAGACCAGGACTTTACTTACCACTCTGCAAACTTGGTTTTACTGCTGACAACAGGTCTGAGTCAACTAACAGAATTACAGCCTTCATGTTGGCACAGCCAATGTGATGCAGCAGCAGCTGTGTGGCAGCTCAGCCCCTTCTAGATCAGGCCAGCATTTGTTTCTGGCTCAAATATCCTTTTAATCTTTATATAAAGGGCCAGATTCTGCTCTCAAATGTGTTTGTGGTTCCCATGTTAATGGAACGCTCGGTTATCTCTTGGGATAAAGAAAATCCCACTACTGGCTCCAGCTCTTTTGCTCATTAGAAACCCAGTGTTGAGAGTGCTGGCAGAAGAAATCAGGTTTTCTATCTGCAACAGCCTTATTGCTAAGAAGTGGTCAAATAATTTTCTCTTGAGACCACATAGGAAGACTTTCAGCTATATTTCAATTATATTTTGAAACAAAAAGTATCTGTCTTCTGTCAAGAAGTTGATTTTCTAACCCTTAAGCCCAAGACATGAGCAATACTTCAGCCAAATACTCAATTATTTGAGCAATATATTCTTCTAAATAAATAAATACGAATATATCAGAATGTCTCCTAGGAAAAGGCCAGTCAATTTATTGATCACTACCCAGGGCACAGCCTTGATACCTCCCAGGAGCCTTCAGCATCAGGTTGTGTAGTTGTACCCCTGGTTTGGAATGGTTCTAGGTATGATCAAGTAGTACAGGTTTCGACACTAGCTACTTTTCATCATGAGAAGCAAAAGTTAGAGAAACATGTTAAAACAATTGCCAGAGACCCACTAGAAGAAATGCAGAACACCTCACTCTGGACTCCAACTGGCCTGTTTTTATAGGTACAAATATGAACATCTTGCCAGTGATTTCTTACTCACACACTTTTCTTTGTGCAGGCCGAGGTATGACTTCATAGAATCATGGAAGCACAGAATCATTCAGGTTAGAAAAGACCTTCAACATCGAGTGCAACCATAAACCTAATACTGCCAAGTTCCACTGAACCGTGTCCCTAAGTGCCATGTCTACCTATCTTTTAACTACCTCCAGGAATGGTGACTCCACCACCTCCCTGAGCCTGTTCCAATGTTTGATAATCCTTCCAGTGAAGAAATTGTTCCTAATATCCAATCTAAACCTCCCCTGGTGAAACTTGAGGCCATCTGCTCTTGTTCTAACTCTTGTTAGGAATTCCTGAGAGACTACCCCCACCTCTTTCCATCCTCCTTTCAGGCAGCTGTAGAGAGTGACGAGGTCCCCCCTGAGCCTTCTCTTCTCCACACTAAACCCCCCAGGTCCCTCAGCTGTTCCTCATCACACTTGTGCTCCAGGCCCTGCACCAGCTCTGCTGCCCTTCTCTGGCCCTGCTCCAGCACCTCAATGTCTCTCTTGTAGTGAGGGGCCAGAACTGAACAGAGGATTCGAGGTGCAGCCTCACCAGTGCAGGGGGACAGTCACTGCCCTGGTCCTGCTGCCACACTATTGCTGATACAGGCCAGGATGCTGTTTGCCTTCTTGGCTGACTGGGCACAAGCTGGCTCATGTTCAGCCACTGTCGACCAACAACGCCAGGTCCTTTTCCAACCATCAGCCTTCCAGCCACTCTTCCACAATTTCCCACAATTCAGGAAGAAGTGAGGCAGGCAACCCCTTTATTCCTGCTCATTTACTGGGGCAAGAGAAGAGAAAAGGGGCACTGGGACAGGGTCACAAGCCCATGCAAAATGCTTGAGGTCTCCAGCAGTTTTCTATTTGCTCCCCATGAATTTTTCAGCTGCACTTGTGTTTCCCCTCTTAGTATGTGCCATTTGAGTTTGCAAGTCAACACACATGGTGTCTTGGTAAAATAACCTGTAGTGACTCATGTTGAACACACAGATTCTCCTCTAAGTGGCACTACATCACCCTGAAGAACAGCTTGGCAACTTGGCTGGCTCCAAATGGAGTTAAACCAAACTTGGTTCTGCAGCAATGAGTGATGCTGGACCCCATTCCTAGCTACCCCGATGCAACCAAGAGCAGAAACAGTAACTGCATCTTACTCTACCAGGGATTAGCTTTACCTCAAGCACCTATTAGTCCCTTTCATTAGTAAGAGATAAATTAGAAGGCAGTCAGGAATAAGTCTTTAAGAAATGTTCACAGACTAGGTCTGATAATTACTCTTCCCACATGGATGTTGCTAGGCTTCTACTGTGCAGTGTCCTCTCTCAAGAGTCTCACAAGGTCAGAACTGCAGTGAAATAAGACAACTTCTTCATGACAAGTCTTATCTCTCTTATCTCTATGCCCTCACAATTTGTTGACTGCTCTGACCATCCACTTTTTATTCTAGTTTCTCATTCTTCTCTCTTTCTGAGTCGTAACTTCTCTAGGGGAGATTTGCTGCTACGAGCTGTGTGATGGGACACAGGGTAGCTACCCTAGGTCATGCCTTCAAATGTCATGTCAGCACACACCAATGAATCCTTAGCAAATGGAATGAGGCCCTTTGCGCACCAGGTTCTGGATTTTAAAGCCTTTTTGGCATAACCTAAGATTGGCTTCCTCTGCTGCTAAATGGCATAGCTCTTCCACAGGCACAGAAGGAAGCACTGCCTGCATCTTCTCCACCAGGCAACAGCTGGTGGACATAGCAGTTGTGTGTGGGGAGCCCCAGCCAACAACATGTAGACTGGATGCTGCTGGAGTAAGACAGGAGCTTGCCCAGATGGAAACTGTTGTAGGAGAGTGCCTGCTATGAGTAGCTGTTATCCCAACACTACATTCCCTTCTAAGTATCTATGTCCCAACTAACTTCTCCAAACCATTTCTCTCTCTTTTTTGCACCTCAAAACATATGCTTTGTTTCAAGCTATTGCACAGCCAATGAGGAATTGGCTACCTGGCCTGTCTTATGAAATTTGGGAACTACCTTTTGTTTGGCTGCATCTGGGCACCCCTGTTAAGTCTCCTGTTTGGGAGTCCATCAGGCATGGTATGCGCTCAGCCACCAGCCTAGATTCTCCTCTGGGCTTTTGCCCTGAGCTCACCCTGAAATAAACATACCCAGCAGAGATTGGACTCATGCAAACCTTTGAAAATGTAACCTATTCACTCATTCCTGGTTGCAAAGTCAGCCTGGGGAAAGAGCATCTTATATCTCAACCATGAAATTCTCCTCCCCTCCTAAGTAGAGGACATATTAAAAATAAAGCGGTTCAGAATTGGATCTTGGCAGTTCAAGAGCACCTACTGTTTCCTTGTGACTCTGGCAATTGCTTTCCAAGGAAACCTTTGCAATACAAGAGAATACATACTAATTTACCATTTCTGAGTTGCATAAGATTAGCTGTTTTACTGAAACAAACCAGTGTTTACTGACAGAGCTCAACTGCTATGCGCTATATCAAGACTAGTAAGTATAAGGTATGATACCAGTGATTACCTGAATGTATGTGGGTGCTTAGCACAAGTGCTGAGTGACTGGTGGAAAACTTGATTTGCTAAGCAAATGGCTTGAAAGAAATAAACAACTGGGTGATTTAGTAAGCAATCTATGATTTCAATTACCTTTAATTACATTTCTAGTCATTTATTTAAGGCCTTCTTTTTCTGCTTTTCAACAAGAAAAGATAGTTATATTGGTTAAATTTTGGGGTACTACTAATTGTTACCCAGAACATACAATCTTCCTCTTGGATATATGATCAGATAGAGCCTGTAATTCAAACCACATCAGGTGCAGGGTTGTGACCTCCACTTACAGGATATCACTGACATTCAGGGGCAGTGCCTAAGGGGTGAAAGTCTATCTTACCTTTTTTTGAAGACTTCAATATGCATTAGGAAATCTGTACTGCCAAAATTAAGGGCTCAACAAAATTTTAGGGACTATTTCCTAGCCCTTCATACAGGTATGCAGAATCGCAAGTAAACATTGTGAGCTTGTAAAGAGGATGCTTTTAGCAGATTTGCCTACAATTATGTAGCATTTACTCTTAAAAGATCATCAAGAAACTACCCCCTCCTTCCTGAAATAAACTTCTTGTCACTAAACTACATAATCCTGACTTTCACAGGGTACCCAAAGCCAGGTTTGGTTTTATGTCCCAGAATACATTCCAAATAACAACCTTCCTCCTCTTATAAAGGTTGCCAGTTTTCTTTTATAGCTTTGTATTCAAGATGCGGTCGTAAATTTGAATTCCAAGCCATTTGCTCCAACCATCTTTTTAGCATTAATAGAACAGCAGCAAGGAGAGAAACAAAATAAAAGAAACAAACAGAACAAGCAATGCAAAGTAAAAGGACTCTAATGAAAGCAGTAACTTACTGTAGCTACTTTCACTATCGCTGGCATTAGAAGAAACATGTTCTGCAAGAACAGTACAGCAAATTAAAGAACATAACCAAGCACCACAGAGCTGCAGAAACTTAAAAGAACTGCCACGGTCATGCAAAGGTAGTTGTGCAGAAAGGAAATCAAAACTGTGCAGCGACATCCCCTGAAAACTCTCAGAGAATTTACACAGGTAAAATGAAAGCTTTCTCTCTTGTGTCATGGCAAAGCCATGTCTTTTCTTGATGAGACAGTTAATGACATCTTGGATAACTTAATTTCAAAGTATATTATGGTCCACTTGAACCTCACTGGATGTTTTGAGTAATTTTATGAAACCTGAGTGTCTGCTCATATTATTCTGCAGTATCTGTAACATACACCATTAATGCATTGAAGCTATTCCTGTTCAACTTCTAACCTGTGTCCATCTTTAATCACTATCCCAGAGGGTTAACAAATTAACGTGAAAATGGTTTTGATATCAAACATCGTAACTGTATCTATCTGTTCTACCCTGTCCAAAATGAAAAGGACAAAGCCAATGACAAAACTAAGAAAATAAATGGAAAAAGAATCTTTCTTCAGACATTGTCTAGCCTCAGGAGTTGAGCTGGAGCATGAAAACCTTTGTGAGTTGAGTATGGATGGTTGAATAGGGATATAAGAACTATGATGGTGGGTCAGAGTTGTGGTTTGGCAAGTCTGGTGTCCTGTTTCTATTATCATATTATTTAAGGGAAGATGCAATCTATATCATGTGGAGCTGCTGTTCTGAAACTGTCAGCAGACTGTTTATGGTCAGTCAGACCACGCTGTATGGTCTCCAGGAGGTCTGCAGGACCACATTAAACAGTGGTTTTAACAGTATTACTAGTAGAAATGCTGATTACTTTGCACCTGGAAGATCATTTGACAGCTGAAACTCGTCGGTGGGTCTAGGACACTTAGAAGTCAATGGTATAATGGCTATACAGTAGGGAGCCACCCTGGGTTAATGAGAAAGGCACAGTGGTCAAATGGAGAATGGGTACAAGTAAACCACCTCCTGACAAAGACCAGGACCCAAAATTGGTCCAATATTTGTCATTAAACCAGTGGGCAGATTAGGCTGTGGATGACCCACAACAGTAACCCACAACTGCTTCTAAACATTCACAATGGAAGAAGGAACTCATAAAAGCTGAGAATCCCCTGGGCTGAACCCAGAGTAGACCCTGCATGAATGCCACGGAGGATGACTATGTGAACAGTGCCAAGACCAGCTCTTCTCTGCAAGGTGCTGTGTTTGCCACACCAATGTGATGGCTTAGGTTCATAGAGTGGGATTGATGGGGTTACTGGAGCAGCAGAAATGGAAGGTAATGCTATCTGATAAAAATAGTAATGGAAAACTTTGATCTTAGGCTTAGTAAGAAGCTTTAAAAAAATAAACTTACATTTTGAAGAAAACAGTATACTGACTTTTGGACATTTCACATCAAGTTAACAAGGGTCGTGTCAAACTAATATGCTATATAGATCTTGAAGAACCTTATTAAACAAGAACAAATATCCTTCATCGTAAGACCTGTCATTAAAAAGCGTACCTGAGTTAAATATTAGTGAAATTTGGATGGGCAGGAATGTTTAGAGATGTGTCAGTAATTAAAAGATAGGGGCAATATTAACAGAGAAACTACAGCCTGTATAATACCTCTGTGCTACTTTTCCCTTAGCAGTTTGCAGATTTCAGTCGTCTCCTTTCAAATGACTGGATGTTGCAGAGATTTGTCTTTGTAAGGACACAGATATTCAGAAGGGTTATCAGATCAGAAGTATTTTACTTCTCTTTACAGGGAATGATCTGCATTTGTTGCTAATGAGCTGCCATGACACTTCGAGTAACAGAATGTTTAAAATTCAGGTGGCAGCGACATTTGCTGTCTATCACTGACAAAACTTGTCTTGCAGAACTATTCTCCATACAAGAGATGAAGCTTTCATCTTTAAATTGTCAGCTACTGGATGGCTTAAAGATAAACCATTAAAATGTCCCTTCAACAAATCAAGAAACAGAATAATCTTTAAAACTCTGTGCATGGATGTGCATTCCTGAAAAAAGCACACATAAAACAGTAGGCGATGCAATGTTAGCATTCACACACATCTTGCTCCAATTACTTGGTGCTCAAGAAAAAGAATAAGAACAGAGGAAGAAGCAGCCAAACACATGCAAGTGGCATTTTGTTTAAATTATTTAGCTCTGGATACAGAATAAATGTAGTTAGTTATACAGAAATCAGCTGCAAATATTCCACTCTACACAAGTTTTCTGGTCTAACTTTCAAGGAAGCAAAATTGTTTCTGGGCAATTATCTGACACGTTACACATTCTGCAATGCCAAGTCTTGAGACAGGATTGCTGCATCAGAAAAAGAAATGGATTAAGGTTGTATGACAGAGAATAGGCTGGTAATGGTGAAATGAGTCCAAAATTAGCTTTGGTGAAAGCATGGTCTTCTCTAGCCTGCAAATGACTTCTTCCATTAACGACAAACACTAATCTAAAATCCAGCAAAGTAACAAACACTCCCATGCAAAGAGCTGAAAATGCAGAAGCAAGAGCAGAGACTGATTTTCTATTGATCTCCTCAGGATGTGACCAAGGTAAAATCTTTAGCTTTCTCTTTAGATGGAGAGGGAGGGGTTGTTGCTGGAAAGAACAGTCTAGGCAGCAAAACGAGTTCTAGGTATGCTACTCTACAGAACTGCCATGATGGGAACAATAACATACTGTCAGAAACAAAAGGTGTTATTACAAAAGAAGTGGAAGTGTCTGCTCGATACACTGTATGTTATTTAATATCGTCATGCAGAACAAAATGATTGAAACATTTTCAATGCATTCACAGCTGGGTAACAAATAAAACTCTTTATCTTGTGCATGCTAGGAGTGGAGGGTCCTCAGAGAAGGAACAGAAGCCAAAACAAAACAAAACAAAAAGAGATTTACAGTGACCATTCCTGGGAACTTACTCAGAGTCTTTGTTCCATAACCGTCGTCACCTAATCCGGGGATGTCCTGCACGGAAGTCCCCAGAGAGAGCAATGAGAAAGGAAGAACAGCCGCAGAAGAGGAAGGAAGAAGTCAGTGGAGTTGAAATGGATACTACCATGACTGACCATGTTGATTGAGCAATCTGGATCCCTGCTTTTTCTTTCTGAAACAACTTTAGACGCATATTCTATGGGAATGCAGCCAATGAAAGAGGCAGTGACCATAATACATGGTTTTTGGAGCTCTGAAGGAACAACCAGATAAATAAAGTTCCAGAAATGATCGTCACAGGATAAATTTCAGAGCGAATTATTAAGGAAAAAAGTTAATATTTGGGCTTGGAACTAGCATATGTTTTTAATAATGCTGGTTCTCTCTACAGTTTAAGCAAGCAGTAAATGCCTGGGGAGGTAGACATTCCAAGATCTGATTTACTTTAAGCTGTTAGCACAGTTGCTTCATTTAATTGTTAAACTTTCAGCGAAAGTTTCAACTTGGTGAATGTCAAAGGCAAAAAAGAGATTAGAGAAGACCTTTAAAAAGGTAATAATTTAGTATTGTGAAAGAAAGCATTATTTTGAGACAGTTCTTATCTGGGAATATTTAATCAGAGACAAATCTGGATTTATGACAGATGCCACATTTGATCTTCTAAAAGTTAAGGTCACTGTTTATTCCTCTGAAAATGATGTTTCCAGGGATGGATGGACCAGCTGGATCCAAACTGCAGTCACACATTGGTCACAGTAGTAATACCTCTCCTGCCTGCCTACTACACATATATGCCTAGATGTGTGGGATACTGGTATCATGCGTGTCACCCATTTTTTGTGCTGCTGCATGTGACATCGTCTCCAAGAGGTTACTTACGTTCTGGATCACTTGTTTCCTGCTCACTCTGCTCCTTGCTCTTGTAGAATGGGAATTTTCGTGAAAAGATGAAGTTCTTTTTACGCTTGTCATTGAATGACTGTGAAGGAGAAAAGGCATGGGGCAAAAACAGGGACGTCTAATTGTTGTCACACTCATGCTGACAAAACAACTAGTTTGTAAAAGTGGAGAGAACTATAGTGACTCAAATCAGTCCAAACCAAGTGGCTGCAAAGAATCAGAGGTGCTTGTGGTGAGGTCTGCAGGTTGAAGGCAAAGCCCCTGGAGACTGGATTGATTTGATTATAGAGGTCTCAAAGCACGACCTTCAGCTCATTTGGAAACTATTGTGTATGGCTTGTTCAGATGAAGGACTACAAATGGCTCGGCATGCTTTGAGATCAAGCCACTCATCTTTAATCATTGCAGACTGTGCACAGGATTAATTAACTGGCTGAAAAAGAATAGGCTGTAAAGAGGAAAGTGGATGCTTTTAATTCGCTTGTAGTAGGTACGTGAACTCAGCCCTCTGCCAATTAAACCAAAATATTTTGTTCCTGGTAACTGCTTCTGATTTCATTGTGTTTATTTTGGCCTCTTAATCGACAACTTCCTAAGTTGTCTTTTAATGCTTTTTTTCTTGCATAACTTTTAAAAACAACATTGTTTTATTTCACACATGTATATTTATTTGCTAGGTTCCTCTGGATATGCTTTTAGTTTTATGTGATTTAGAGATGGAATTCTGCTGATTGATAAACAGTATTTCATTGCATGCTGAGCAATATATATTGCTTCAATTCTTCAAATGGGGAATTAATACGGAAGAAATTGCAGGGGTTTAAATGATAAAACCTTTGCTTTATAGTCACTAGGGCTCACAGTACTATGTAAAAGCAGGATATGCCTACTTCGGTCATTTATTTCAGATACTAAATGAGGAGTTAGGGTTTCTACTACAGTCAGTTGAGAGATGATGCTTATTTGAAGTAATCTGGTTTGCTCCTCAATGTCCTACACTGTTTCCTACACTGAACATATGTAATGCCCAGACATGACTTTGCAAGTGATCACCTCCAAGAGAGCAGAGACCTTCTTAATTCATTTAAAGGACCAGTCTCATGTGTTTGTCATTGTTCAAATGAAATAGAATCAGTATTTGGCTCCAATTTTCAACAGCAAATTCAAAACATCATTTCTTTTCTTACATTTTGGAAGCACAGCATGAAATGTGGTTTAGAATATGTTTTTCTGAAAGATGTGAAGTTAGGTACAGAAAGTCTCTGTTAAAACAGTTGTCTACTTGTGTCACGAAAGTTTCATGCCACTTTTACACTTCAAGCATTTAAAAAGTTCAGTAACTGAAAAAAAAAAGGAACAAAAAATTGCACATGTTGAATAAATGATCCATGAAAATCTCTTAGAGCATGTAAACATTGAAAGTGAAATTCATGTGGAGGTCATGCACAAATAATCCAGACAGCATGCGATTTCAAAACAAAGCAAATGTGAAAGAAAGCCAGAGGAAAGAAGAAAAATGCACATGGAGGATTAAAGTAATCTGTGGATGAAAAGAGGACTGACATGCACATTACATCACTTTAATGACCTAAAGGATATAATTAAATTAAAATGTGTTTTCTGTGACCATTTCTTTTAGTTTTCCAAAGAAAGGAATGTAGCATGTCAACATTTCCCATTGTGAAAATGTTTATCATGATTCAGCTGAATTTGACATTCTAATACTATAGTCCATACAGTTTAAAAGGAAAAAAATATGTATACACAGTAGCACCTCAAAAAACAAAGGGATTTTAAAATGATAACAACTTCATTACCACATGCCATTTCACTTTGGTATTAAAGAGACTGTTATCAAATTGATAAATAAATATTCTGTGCTTCACAGAGATTATACAATAAATGATATTTGTAAGTATTCTTTTTCATTTCCCCCCCGCAACAGTCTAGAGCAAAAACTTCAGAAAGTGCATTTTCACCAGAAAAGCATAATCTTATGCATGATTGAACAGTATATACCAAATTAGACTGATATATTGCAGCATGATAAAAACCATTCCTCCTTTTGCAATTTCTAGTACTGGATTGACTTTTTAATAAGATACCATTCCACTTCATTTAGACAATCAAAACCTGGCAGTTCCTAGCAGGGTACTATTACGTCCAACTGTGTCACTGCATTTACACTAGTAAAAAAGCCTTGTTCCTAAAGTAAAGTGGACTCTTAGTTTATCAATAGACATAAGCAAATGTTTATGCATGTGTTAATATTTCTATAAATTAATCAATGTGTATATTCATGTTAATGACCATATGTACTATCATTGTGTAGTCAGAGGGTTTATATTTAAAACAATAAAGAAATTCTAAAATATTATAAAACACTGAAATAGGTCTGATCCTGAAAACTTCTAGAAATAGTTACTCCTTGGTATCCACTAAATGGGCTTACCAAGTATTTATTTGCTTGTACATTAAGTGCATGTTGCATCACAAGAAACCAAAGACAGCAGCCTTGATTTTGGCTTTGTATCCAACATAAATGTGATTAAACTCAGGCTGATGGTCTCCACCTTAAGGATATAAAATCCTGCAGAGACACCCAGCAAAATGATTCTTACAGATACCACAATATATGTCTGTAATGCTTTGAGATAAGAGGGTTGGCAAAGAGAGGAGAGGGAGACTCATACAGAACAAACCCACGTTTTTATTGGGCACACTGTTAATTCCAGATTTTGTTCTGCTGGTGGAGTGAAATAGCCATAGGATACATCATATAAACACAGACTGGTCTGGGTTGGAAGGGAGCTTAAAGATCATCCAGTCCAATCCCCCTGCCACAGGCAGGGACACTTTCCGCTAGACCGGGTTGCTCAAAGCTCCATCCATCCTGGCCAAACAAGAGAGGTATTTCAGCCCAATGCAAAAGCTGCATGCAACTGGAATTGCAAGTGTGATACCAAGCTTAGGCTTGATTCAACAGTCTTTATGCAGGCAGAATTTCTGAAAATCAACAAAAAAGTGTCTGAAAATGGGCTTCTGTATAAGTCACCATTTCTTTGCCATGAATATTGTAAAATCCTGTAATGGCAAATAACTCAGGCATTTAGGTTGCACTGCAAAACCTGTACAATAAATGACCTTTATACCTCATTGCCATCAGTTCACACAGTCTACCCTTAACCTAGGAACTGGCATTAGAAAGGACTTTGAATAGACACGTGCCTGAGACTAAAAAGCAAATGAAATTTTCAAGTACTACTTGACAACTGGGCACTGAGGTCATTCTTCACAATATCTCAACTGTGATGGAAAAAAAGAGTCTTTTCTCAGTAAAAAAGGTGAGAAAAGCTTTCATCAATGCCCTGGCTTGAATCCTCGTTTGTTACTACTTAGGCATAGATTGTGTTTTGAAGACACCAAGAAAAATATTGTGATGTGCACTCTTGTTTGACCAAACATCCCCAGATGTCCCCAGTTATGTAAGTCTGGCTTACACATGGCTTATACTTCCCTGGTTGTGACAGACATGAAGACAACGTGTGTTTCTTCTTCTTAAGAACTCCCTTTGGTATTTTTCGTGCCAACATCATTTGTGTAATCTAAATGCTTCTCCCTAGGTGCAGCAGCCATATGGATGTTAGTAATCAGCTAATAGGATAGCGTTTTTATGGAGGAATTTTTCATGTAACATTGAATAAACAATCCAATTTCAAAATTTGCTTTATAGTGGTAAACATCACAAAGAGTAGTTTATTAGTAATTTGATAGTTGTACCATAGTGCAAACCATGTTTACTTTGAGCTTCTTCCCAATGGTAGTTGATCCATACTGCTTAGTGCAGATGTGCTCTTGACAGCAGTTGCCCTCTTTACGCTTTGCAGAAGAGCTTAGTATGTTGAGGAAAGATTTCTTTTGATGCTCTAAAAGCTCTAAAAGCAACTATGACTTCTAAAAGCCATTAAACTTCTAAATACGTTGGGAATGCTTTTGCTGTTTCATTCAACCAATGCTAATCCTCAGTCATGAGCTGGGAATTAGTGTTTGGGGGTCACCTGGGAAAAAGCTGTTCCAGAGCACTGGCTGTGAAATTTTTTTATACAGGCTGTAGGTGAATTTAGTTTACCACCTATTTTTAGGAAGCTTTGAGCTAAGCTTTAGCCTAGTTTTTGTTATATATTTGTCTATGTGAGTCTTATTCTGAGACTGGTCTAGCAGCATATATGAGAAGTTCATTCATTTTACACCTCACCTGCCCCAGGCTTTTTTATTCTTCTCCTTTAATACCTGGTTTTGACCTAAATTAAATGAAAAGCCTTCACTTCTACAGATTTCTACAAAAATCTACAAAATTTATCATCTACATTATTTCCCTGCAATCCTTTTCTCTATATTTAATTCACGCTTTCTGTATTAGGGACATTCTTTTACTCAGTTTGAACACTGACTTTAATAGAGGTTTGGGCACTCAAACACTGTTGAATCTCTACATGCTAAACCTCTCCCATCACACTGAAAAGTCTCACTGACACCAGAAAGAAAAGTTCTGGACTGTAACACACTGTTGTTTCTCCTTTCAAACTTTTCTATCACCTCTCTGCTTTTATAGGGGGCTTTTTCACGTAGCAATTCCAACTGCATGATGAAGTTTCTGAAGAAACAACAAACTTCTGAAGGGCATCCTGCGTTAGTATATTTGCTTTATGTGAGAAGCTGTTTTGCGGTTAGCATGGCAGCATGGTCCGGGGAACATGGGTCAAACTGCACTTGGGATTTTCCGTCTCATTTTCCCATCTGCAATACCAGTGCCCTCCTTACGGGCACTTTGGGGGGAACTAAGTCAACACTGTAACCTGGCAGGCACTATCAGTCCTCACTATGACTGAGGCCGTGGTAATTTCTTTTATTAAGGAAGATAATGGAGCAAACTGAGGTTAAGTGACTTGAGCAAGTTAAGAAGAAAGCCAATGCTGCTGAGCCGTTTTTGTTTCCTTGGTGTAACCACAAACTTGGCCAGAACAGAAAGCTCTTAATGATGTCCATGCAGACATGCAGAAAATAAGGTAAGAAGCTGTTAGTGGCAACTGTAAGCCTGGTTATAATATACGGTGACCACACAGTATATTCTTTAAGACATATATCCCTCATTCTCAGCCTGTCTACATAGTTACATACCAGAAAGCAACACTTGTCAACTTCTCTATGTCTTCTATGAGATGCAGGGGAAAGAATGTCCCTGTTCTGTTAAGTTCAACCTTAAATTTTCCTAGATTCTGCAGGTATTTAGGAAGGAAAAAGAAAAGGCCTGGGCTACAGTCATCCATTATTGAATTTCTGCACCATGACCTGTTCTGATAAGTGAGAACAATCTGAGTGAGAAGCCCAGATGAAGATAACTCTGCTTGCTTAGTTTTCCCATGAAGCTGCAGGGAGATTCGGATCTTGGAAACATCCAAAATGAAAAAGCACAATCCTGATTAAAAACTCCATGCTGTTGCTGTCCAGCCTCTGCAGACAAGGGTAGTGGGGTTTAGTATTCACAAATATGAAGTTTTACTAATCTGTTTTTAAGACTGACTTAATGTCACTCGTCAGCCAGCAACTCCATTTTAATTCCTAACTAAACAACAGTTAAAAGCAACACAAAATACCTGGGGAACAGAAAGACTAATAGACTTGAAAGAAAGCATGTAAAAGTGGTATTTCCAATTCTGCAAAGATGGATTTAACTGGGTACAATGTATGAAGGGAGTACTCATCTGTGCTAATTTACACTGCATCATTGTTGGCAGGACTGAAACACCCCTGTAAAAACCTTGTGTTCGTGACAGCCAAGGTCATTTACAAGTATCTGAAGGTTGTACACAAAGAGGATGGGAAGGATTTGTTCAAGCAGCAACACTGAAATTAGTAGTGTGAAAATAAGAAAGGGCAAAGCTCCTTGACAGTGAAATCAACTTGGATGTAGAATAATCTGCCCCAAGGGAAGGGGAAAAGCCTAGATCATTTTCACATTTAAAACAAACCTGCTAGTCTTAAGTACTGTGGGGAGTAACACTGCAGTGCTGGGAGAGAATGGAGCGGTGAAGGGAAAAGAGCTAAACAATAAACCTCTCCCAGGTCTAATGTTTGTGTTTCTGTGATGAGATGCTCACAGATCCAGATAGGAACCAGCGTGGGCTCACACGTGAACCTGTCTCAGCATCTTTAGTGCAACAGTGATGAAAGAGCCCCAGAGATCAGTGGTAACACTGGTGCTCACTTGGCAAAGTTTTGGGACTGCTGGATCACCAGACCAGACCCACAGACTTGCTTACAGTGTACACTGTAGGACCTGTATCTGCTTGATCTTCATGCCTCAGTTTTGGTCAGGTATTTTACCATATCTTTTTCTGAACTCTGATTCCCAGTTGACTGCTGGTGCTTCTTTAGATTTACAAATGAAATTGAGGGCTTGGGTCTCCTCTCTGCAGTCTTTTGAATTACTCTCACTAATAAATAAAGCTGCAGAAGGTGTTGATAACCCATGCTGTTATAAAATCCCGTGCTCCTTTATAACTTTGGTTTTTGTGGAATCATTTATTTGTGCAATCAAGTGCTGTGCACTTGACTTGCGCAACTGTAAACTGCTGCATGGAATGGACAAAGAATAAACTGTATAAAGATCTTACCCTTATTTTGTGAAGGAGCATTGGAGGAAGATTTGCAATACCTACATGTTTTCAGTCTATTCAGTGAAAGATAATTGAAACAGGCTTCTCTTGAACTGCCCTAAGTTAAAAGGAAGAGTGTTTGTGCTCACTGCTGACTGTGTAGCAGGCTGAATTACAGCACGGGTCTGGCTCAGGAGGCTGTGAATCATACCAGGGTCATGGTTTTCAGTTAAAACATTGATTTGTTTAGGCCTTACAGCTAAAATGTTGAAAAATAAAGGCACGGGGGAACAGAAACAAAGAAACAGAAACAGAAACAAAGTCAATCTCTAAGAGACTGGTGTGAGGTTTGTGTAGGAGGTGAAATTCCTACATCTCCCCGTAACGCATCTCATGCTACCAGTCTCACAGGCAGGATATCAGATTAAATGGTCTTTGGCATTGACCCAGGTTGATAGTTCATTTGTCCCTATCACGTCTCAAACGGGGCCTGTGAGTCACTAAGTTTATCATACCTGAACTGCTTGAATTTGAATAAGCCAGAAATAAAGATGTGAGACTGCGTCATCTTGATGAGTGTTAGCGCTTAACCCCACTGTTCTGGAGCTTTGCGTGAACTCTTACTAGAAGAAAACTTTGTTCTGTTCCTAGCTCTTTGACGAATTCTATTGCCAACACTACATCTTTTTCTCCCCATCTACTTTTTTAGAAGAAAAGCCAAGTAACTACGGCATCATCTATACAAACATGCAAATTTCCTACCACTTAATTCAGGGCATTAGACAATGAGTTATAAAAATAGCACACATATGAAGTTAAACTCAGCACAAATTTCTGCTGGAACTGCTTAGGAAAAAGCAATTATATCTCAGCTATAAACTTTGGCATTCTACCTGTGCTAGCAAATTTTCACTGTGTTAATCTTTGATCAATCTGTACATGACACTACATATCTTTATGTCAGTGATTCTCTTAACCATTTCTCTTACCTAAGCTGGGATGGTACACCTGTGTTGTGATAGAAAACACTGATACTACAATCCCTAATATTATGGCCACCTAAGAAGCAATATTATAAATAAACTCCACACAATTATGAGGCTAAAGAAAACCTGGAAAATCTATGAAATACATCTATTTAAATTGCTCGTTAACTGAAGAAAATACTCCATCAGTATTTTCTTTGACTGACAAGCTGCCAATAGGCAGAAATAACCCTAAAAACCCAAGTTCCTTAAGGCATCCCAGTTCCTTGCTAGAGTCAACACTGTTCCTGTGGCATAAGTTAGAACTGAAGACTCACTTGTTTTTCTTTACTTTTGACTGTGACCTGAGCCTAACAGGCATGTCTTTGTGGAATGCCTCGAGATATCCTGGAGCATTGAGACACTGTACAGTTAAATTTTCCTGTCTATATGCTGTTTTATCACCTGAATTTCATTTGATTACTTCAGCACATGAATGAACTAGATGCTGATGACAGCAGTATTTCTAATGTACCTTGCAGAAGTGCTGAGCAAAATGTGTTCAGCTCAAGGGGAACAGTCAGGGCAGCCCAATAATACGGGCTCAGGTCAAACCAGAAGTGCATCCACTGTCTGGCACCAGCTCCAGCCATCATGAAATGTGAAGACAGGACAGTGGAGATGTGAAAATGCATGAAAGAGCAAAGGCAGATGGACAAATGAGACCCAGTCTTTCCAGTGGCATGGGGAGAAGTCAGCTCTAAGATGCAGTCTGCATTGGCAGGAATGATGCTGAGATCGGATTCTTCCATGTCACCTAATGCCACCCTCATTTCTGAGGTCTTGCAGCCTTTGTCAGAACTTAAATCCAACAGAAAGAAAACCAGAAGCAAGACAGGAGCAAAGTCAGATGGGGAAGAGCAATTTGTTCCTCTTCCCTGTGCTGGGCAGTTTCACACCAAAGTTCTGGAGAGTATCTTCAGACCTACTAATGCCCTGTGCCAACAGACCTACTAATGCTGTGCCCCCAGGCACAGCAAAAAATACTGCTGCTCAGCAATTTGCTTTTAATAATTTCCACCAGCTTCTTTTGACTTCTTATAAGGATCTATGTATAAGAATGAATTAGTGAGGAATTCTTGTAGCATGATTTCACATTACCTCTTTATCCTTGTAATTAATTCCCATTTTACCACAGAGGAAGCATTGTTGAATGACTTCTGAAGAGTTACAACTACATTCCAACATTGCAGAAACAATGGTTTTGTACAAGATTTTATGCCAATTAGTAATGGAGATGTAAACACAGACATTTTATGACATGAATGATTTCCAAAGCTTATTTTAAGCTGCACACATGAAAAATCGTTCTCATTCTTTGGTTACAGCAAAACGAATTTCAATCATTCTGAGACGGGGGAGGGTACAGTAAAATACTGATTCACAACTCTTGCAAACAAATGACATGCAGAGTGATTTTCTATAAACAGCTCAGTTCTGAGTAGAAGGGGATTTTTTTCTTGTCTGTCATTTTTCCACCTGTACCTATACATGAAAAGAAGTTCAGGAGCCTGCACTATCTCCACAGCAACAGTGTAATTCCTATTGACACTGCAGGAGCTGCATGCTGGTAGGAGCAGAGGGTTTACCCCTATGCATTTCTAGATAGCTTTGCCTAACCTAACCTAACCTAACCTAACCCAACCTAACCTAACCTAACCTAACCTAACCCAACCTAACCTAACCTAACCCAACCTAACCCAACCTAACCTATCCTAACCCAACCTAACCTAACCTATCCAAGCATTTATATTGTATACTTGGCAAAGTGGTAACGGAAGAGTATATTCAGGATATCTGCTGCAACTTCCTAGTTTATTCACTGCAACCACTAGTGCAAAGATTAGTCCAGAAGTGGTGGAGATGTCCACATTAAGGTTTTAAAGGCCCTGTGGTTCTTAGAGTTTACGCTATCTTGGCTGATCAAGGTAAAGCGGATAAGGACTGCAAATGCTTGACACACTTAAGCCTTGAGAAGCAATGAAGGGCCACAACCTTGTCCCACCATGTCTGGAAATGGCTGCTGTGTTTCTTAGAAGATGAACCCCATTAAGGTTCAGAGAAATGGGACTCGCTGTATCTAGCTTGAAACACTTACTTTGTAAGTGCAGAGGTAATGGCCCCAGGCTTCCTCTACAGTCAGTGCACAATTCATAACATCTCTTTCAGACAACAGTGGCAGGTTGGTGCTCTTGACCATGAAGAAAGGAAAAGCTGTTCACTTTGGGATTTTTGAGGTGGAGCAATATTAATTTAGGAGACAGCAAATTTTTATACATATATATACATATACACACAAAAAAAATCAGCTAATGTTTTACAACATTGGGGCACGTCAAAGGATCTACTCTTTCCATTAGTGCAACGTAACCCACTGGACAGTGTGTGTTACCAGGCTTCTCCAAATCAGCAGCTAGCTCCACAATAAAGGTACAGGTTTTTGAACACACTCAGATTGTGGATTTTCTTTTACTTCTATTATTTCCTCAGTACCAATCACTTTAGGAAATCCATTCACTGTGTCAATTATCTTTAGAAGTACAAATAAAAGTTGTTTGAAATACACCGAATATGTGTAAAACTTTCTGAATATGGACTAGAAAACAGTTTCTCCCTAAAAGTGGTGAAACTTTATACTTAGAAAACTTAAGCCTGGTAAAAGTGAAACATCATGCCTTTGATAGGCAAAGAGAGGGGATATGTAGTCAAATATATATTCCAACTTTCTAACTTCTGAGAAGCAGGGATTCAGCTGAGATTATCACCTTTTTCTCTGCACTGGTACACCCAGATCTGCCCCAGTGAACCACCAGCACAGACGCTATTGCTGAGACCGGGGCAGGTATGACTGCAGGTTCTGCTTGGTGAAGATGAAGACAAAAAATCCAGTCTACATATACATTGATAGAAGAAGAAATAAAACCAGGCTTAAACTGCAGCACTTTAGCCATTTCTAAGGATGAAGAGAGTGAAGCACTGCAGTGGGCTGTTTGGGAAGAATATGAAATACCTGTTGTAGCAGATCTTTAAGTAGAGATTAGAGACTGAGACAGGAGGAAGGTACCAATGACACCCTCAGGGCAGCGGTTGGACTCAGTGACCACCTGAGGTTGCAAACAGATCAGTTTTTCTCTGATTTGATGACCAGGGCTGAAAATACCACAATTTTCATGAGCATAAATTGTCTGGACACAGGTGAGTTGGTTTCACTTTTTTCCCCCCAGATAATAAGCTGTCAAAAAGTGTCCTATGTATTAAGTCCTGACAGTCACTGGATTTTGACATTTGGAGGAGAGGTGCACTGAGTATGCAGAAGGTTTTATTTATACCACAGTACAGAATTTGCTATCTCAGTCAAATTTAGCTTTTTCCTTTCATGCCTCTGTGCAAAGAGGCTGAACTTACACTGCAGACAGGACTGTGGGATCCATAAACAGAATCTGCTCGTAAGAAATACCATTAAATGCTACCATCAAGCTTCTGACTGTCACAATAAATACATTCAGCGGCATTTGAAGGGGTAGGCTGAGCGCAATGTAGGTGATCTGACTGAAATAAGAGCTGTGGATGACAAGCTAACTGAACAGACAAACCCCAGTGGATGAGGATGGAGCAATATGGTGTCACAGCCCAGAAGCTGCACTGCTGATGAGCAGCAGAGCTGCAGGGAGAGATTTTGGAGGAATGGGACAGTCCCTTTTCCTGGCAGGCACCTCATCCCTGTATGGCACCCTGCTGAGGAGCCACACTCGGGTGGGCACCCATCTGGCAATGCTTCCCAGTAATCATGGGGTGAACACCCCCCATGCACCCTGACTGTCACTGAGAACTGAAACTGGGTATTTGTCTGTAAGACAATGTTCTGGAGTCCCTGGCTAAGTAAGGTGTGAAATGAAAAAGCTTATGGTATAAAAACCCAGTTACGTCCATAAAATTAAGTTTTACCTAAATGTTACACTTCAAGATAGTGGAATACTTGTCTGAGAACAGGCAAAATCCATGAATATTAGTAGAAGTGAGATGTTGATAAAGGTCTTCCAAGACTTAAAATTTCTACTATAAAAATATTTTCAAGAGACAGTCAAGAAAGACTATATGATCTGACAGGCAGAAAAGCAAAAGAGATGCTATTTTTTGTCTCCTGAAAGACTGGTTGTAATTACAGCAGTTGAGAAAAAAGCAGATTACTGGCTCATCTCTTTACCTTCTGTAATATATCCATCGTTTGACATTCGTTTTGATTCAGTAAAACAGACTGCAAAGCTCTCAGCTCCTGTGTGTTTTAGGATTAGAAAAGGAAAGGTTATTTTTGTTCAGCTTGAAGGCTACGGTGGGGAGAATTACCAAGACTTCAGCATGCCACTTTGGCAGATACATAACCCTGCTCCTTTTGGTAAGCATCAGAAGATACCTGGGATATGAGCTTGAGTTCAACATAGCACAAAGCATCTTTTTAGTTAAGTTTCTGCTCACATAACTCCTGTAGCTTCCTCCAGCATAAACCTTTGGGCTGCTCTATTTTCCATTGATTATCCATAGACCAGTGGGCCCCATAGACTGAGGCAGCAAATGCTCAGGAAATGATAACTGTGTTATCTGAGCTCCATTTATCTTTTTAATGTTTGAAACTTTAAGGTAGCCAGTGCCCTGGAAACCCTGCCCTTGGCTGCAGGAGCGTGGAGCAGCCGTAGGGAACCAGACGGGTAGACTGGTTGCTTTGATACTCCATCCACCTTCAGTAACAAACAGAAAAGCTGGTGAAGATCATTACTATGATTATATGAATGAAGCTAGAGACTAACTTGGTCAAGAAAACTGAAGCACAATCTTTGCTTGGTGAAATGGAGATGTTTGTATCAGTACTTCAGGTATTAGCATCTCTAACTCGTTTGATATCTTTAAAAATGGACCTAAGGTTCTGATGATGTCTCTGAACCTGAACAAACAAGTTTCTTTTGGTCAAAATAAACAGAACACGAAAGAAAAGTAACCCTGGTGGGTTAAATCAGAGATCCAGTTAGCCCAGGAGCTTTTTCTGAAGTTGGCCAATAACAGATACTTAAAAGAAACAGTAGAAGAAATATAGTCCTTCCCCTTTTACGACCTCTATGCTTTTTGAATTCAACAATTAGAGTGTTCTGAGCTACATCACAAAAACGTTAAAAGTTGTCATTGGAGCCATTGCCTGAAGAGGTTGTAGTGAGGTGGGTGTTAGTCTTTTCTCCAAAATAACAAGGGACGGGACAAGAGGAAATTGCCCCAAGTTGCTCCAGGAGAGGTTTAGACTGGATATTAGGAAAAATTTCTTCACTGAAAGGGTTGCCAAGCATTGGAACAGGCTGCCCAGGGAAGCAGTTGAGTCACTATCCCTGGAGGTATTGAAAAGATGTGTAGCTGTGGTGCTTGGGGACATGGTTTAGTGGTGGGCTTGGCAGTGCTGAGTTCAAGATTGGACTCGATCTAGAAGACCTTTTCCAACCTAAATGATCTTGTGATTCTGTAATTCCTTTTTAACTTACTTATTTTTTTATACAATATACTGTAATAACCAGCATCAGAATTCAAGTATGTATTGTACAGAAAGGTACTATCCATTGCCTGGCTTAAACTTCAGACCAGAAGATTTCACCGGAGCTCCCTAATTAAAGATTCATAATCCCTGATTTTGTATCCATCCTGATTTTGTATTCTTTAACTTCAAAACCAGGGATTGGAGGAGTTCAATGAAATGAATTAAAAATGATCTAAATATTCTAAATCCCATTTTTTTAAATGCTGAGCTCATTTTCTAGATGAGGGAACACGCACAAGTTTGGCTTGAAAAACAGGAACTTTTGGCTTTTGAAAAGATTATCCTTTAGCTATCCCTGCTAACAGGTTTGTAACTGTATTGCTGAACATTGGTAAACACCTTTGTAGTGATACACAGAAGCTGGTCAGCTACAAACGTCACACCAGCTGTAATACTTTCTTTGTATCTTATCTCTGGTTTTGGGATTAAGAATGAGCAATACATACATAAGACTTTTAAAATCTCCACAATAACCAGACAGTTTGTATTTTTAGATCATAGTTAGCTCAGAGAAATTTTGCCTCTACTGAAACCTTTGCTGTGGGTTATTAGATCTTTAACATTGCTTCTGTAGGGGAAGAAAGGAGTCAGGGCCAGCAAGGTGATTCAGGTAAAAGTGCATCAGGATAACCCTTTTACCTGGGAAAAAAATGCAAGGATTCTCTGTATTCAGCTAAATTTTGTTTAAAAGAATGCTACCATGCACATCTCCTGGCCAAATTTAGAAACACCCTATGAAAAGGTATTCTCTCAGTTCCACCTTGATAGTAAACTAAGGCAGTACCACTTGCCCACACAGTCATGAATGTATAAGCCCATTTCTATCTTAATTTTATCTTGATTTCAAACCAGAAGAGTTCTCCTGGGCCTACTGCAGCCCTCTTTACCTAGACTGTATTTCTCCCAGACAAAGAAAGTAAAGGATGTACTGCTGGACAGCTTACATCACTTCTGTTTGAACGCTGAAAGTCTAAATGGAAATACTGATCCCTAAACCTCACATACATATATGTGTACTTGAACACCCTATTTTATGTATTGATGCTTGATTTAACAGTGAAGCCTTCTTCCCTTTATGTTCTTTCAAACACAACTCTACATTATCTTTCCCCCCACAGCCTTGAAATGGTGGAGTTTTTAGCAAATGCTAACAATAGACAGTGTGCTCCAAAAAGGGTCCAACAGTCTTGGTCTATAATTACACAATTTCCTAAACACTGAAACAAACATTGATGTGAGTAGCTGGAAGATTAATTTATGCTGATGACAAAAATGGAAAAACAATTTGGGAAATCAAGTGGTAATTAAATTCTTGACAGACTCACTTGAATAAGGACCATTAGTTGTATGACTGAATTATTCCCTGGAGGCTTTGATTATATACAGGAAACAGACATTTAACAAGTGATTTCACTGGCAATATAAAGCCAATTATCTCCCCAAATAAATGGCAACATTAATTTACAGGGTTGCAGAGAGTGGTCATTTCAAACTAAAAAATGGGTTTCTGGCTCCTGAAGAAACGCAATGAGGTGAATAAGTCCCTTTCACAATGGATTTTGTTATGTACCAAATAATCTGTATGTGCAAATAATTTGCAGAGGCTGAACTCTGATTCCGTATACCTTATAAATCTGGAAAACTGGCTTCAGTCAGTGTGATTATTCTACATTTATACTCAGGAATTGTTCTTTAGAGCAGTAACAGGAAAGTATTTGCAAGTCTGAAATGTTAATTTGCTGGCATGTATGGGCTTGGGACCCACCACGCTAGGAAGTGCATGTTCATAGCTAGAGGAACTTCTTACGCTGCTAATCTATGTGCAAGGACAGAATAAACTCAGATAAAGGAAGTACTATTATTCCCATTACAGAGGGAAACTGAAGCAAGAAGAGATGAAGAATGAGAATTTCAAACTAGGCAGAGGACCGCAGGAGCAGCAAGTCTGGAAGGGACCTGCTGAGTCCCTTGCTGGCACCTATCGACAACTGTGTCCTCTCATCACCCAGTTTTGGCCTTGCCCTGTGTTTTCTGCAGCCAAACAGAACTATTTGCTGATGGTTTTTGAAGCTCTGCTGCTTGGTTTGCTCATGGAAGCCCTCAGTTGTAAATCCCATGCATGCCAACTGGACCGTTTTCAGAAATAAATCCCTGCAGATGTAATGTCAAGTGTTCACTCCTGCTGCAAATGGAAGCTACACTTCAGCAGAAAAATACACCTCAACAGCCAGGACTGTGGGCACTTCTCCTGCTATAACTCTTCGCCAGCCAGACAGCAAGGTGCAGGATATTAGACATCAGGCTAGTGAGAACTCTTGGCTGTTGGGCACAATAAAGCGATGCTGCAGAGTGGTAACAGTAGGAATGCTGTTCTCTCCAGATGTAGCTGGTGAAAGGGAACTTGCATGTTTTATGGTGGCTGACCCATCATGCCTGCTGCGAAACACACTTGTGTTCAATGTCTGTCACAACTGTCAAAGCAGGACATCCAAAACCTAAACTTTGCTTCTAACTTTCAACCTCAGTTTGATACTTGACAGCTTTTGAAGCCAGGGAATTTACACTTCTTGCCCTGTTTCATGAAACAATTATCCACCTGCATTGGTTTTTAGTCTTTTCTATCCATCATTTAACTAAAAGCACAGCTATCACAGAATGCCCTTTATTGCTTGGTATCTTCTGATTAGGAGGCACTGTCAGTCAGTATTATTATAAAAAGAGTATTTAATTACTTCAAAGATGATATCATACTATAACCATCTATATTTCACTATACCCCGTGTCTTGGTTGCAACAATCTCAATATTTGTTATGCTGCTAAAATTTTCTCTACTCTGAAACATATAAACCAATTACAAAGTTCAATTTCAAAATGTTTCACTATTTACGTACCCCTTTTGCATCAATTACACCAGGTTTCGCGTTGAATTTCACCGTCTTCAAACGTGCACGCTCCTTCCTTTCAACTCTGGAGAACAGAAAAAGAAAGAAACACATGCTGATTATAGCAGTGTTCTGTATGATGTATTTGAGATCTGAGCTCCCAAGACCATTGGTGGCTTATTATGCATAACATGAGCATTTAAAGCAAATTTTATAAATTGGAAAGAGATGTCAGGTCAGTTCCTCCACTCTCCATCGTATTTGAGAAGTTGTGGCAGTCCAGTGAAGTTCTCACTGACTGGAAAAGGGGAAACATAGCCCCCATTTTTAAAAAGGGGAAAAAGGAAGATCTGGGGAACTACAGGTCAGTCAGTCTCCCCTCGGTCCTTGGCAAGATCATGGAGCAGACCCTCCTGGAATCTATGCTAAGGCACATGGAGAGTAAGAAGGTGAGTGGTGACAGCCAACATGGCTTCACAAAGCACAGACCAATTTGGCGGCTTCCTATGATGGGGCTATGGTGTTGGTGGATAAAGGAAGAACAACTGACATTATCTACCTGGACTTGTGCAAGTCATTTGACACTGTCCTGCGTGACATCCTTGTCTCTAAACTGGAGAGACATGGATTTGATGGATGGATCGCTCAGTGGATAAGGAATTGGCTGGATGGTCACACTCAAAGAATTGAGGTCAACGGCTCAGTGTCCAAGTAGAGACTGGTGATGAATTGTGTTCCTCAGGGGTCAGTACTGAGACCAGCGTTGTTTAACATGTCTGTGACATGGACAACGGGATTGATTGCACCCTCGGCACGTTTGCCAGTGACACCAATTTGTGTGGAGCAGCCGACACACTGGAGGGAAGGGATGCCATCAGAGGGACCTTGACAGGCTCAAGAGGTGGGACACCACCAACTTCATGAAGTTCAACCAAGCCAAGTGCAAGGTCCTACACCTGGGTCTCGGCAATGTAAACCATTCTATGATTTTATGATTCTTGAAGCTATTCATGTCCTTACTCACCTTGACTAATATGGGCATTACTGTAAAAATGACATTTACTACCTTTGCAAAATTTTCTTCAGAATCTATCATCTACTGGCACAAGAAAAAAATATGATGATTTACCTATAATTGAAACAGTAACTCTATTTGTCTAAGATTAGGAATTGCTCTAGAAAATCCAAGTTGAATCCTGCAAAACTAGCTTTTAAGACCTTGATATTATTTTTTTATTAGGCAATAAATAGCTAGGGGAAAAATGAGGTTTATTATATCCTCCAAACTGGTCCATATATGACCCTTTTCCTAACTTTCACAGATTCACACAAATGACTTCCTACAGATATCTTGATTTCTAAGTCTGGATAGTAAGAATACATAATTTCTCATAATTAGTTTTTAAAATATAACCTCTAGTCTAACTAGTGATAATTAACATGTTTCCTTCTATCTGAGTGTGCTTACATATTTTCTACTGAAACACATGAATGCTGGTTACTATAGTTACAGTTTAAATTTAGAATAAATGCATTTCTCTGTAAGCATAGAATATTCACATGGAAACAGCTCAAATGCGGCTTTCAAATTAAATCTGTGTAATTAAAAACACATGAACGGTCTGAAACTTAAACTAGCAGATGAAGTCCCTTGGTAGCACTGATAAGAAATGAAGACTTCAGGCTGTGTAATTGCCTAAACAGGATTGATGCCTTCTGAGAAAATAATTAGCTCAAATGAACACAGTATTCTACTTATTAATCTGTGTTAACATTTAAACTCATTCCAGCCCTGTCTAACTTCCTAAAACATCTGCTTTTAACTTCATTTCTCATTCACTGAGTAAAGAAACTTGGAAATTAACCCTGAAAAGTGGATCTTACTTATGAAATTTGTCATAATTGCACTGGCAGCCATGGAGGCATCATGGTTTTCTACAGGCATAGCAGACAGATGAGGAGCTGCAGAAACATTCTGTATTGCTTTGAGAAGTATATAAATAATGTCATTTAGCATCATTAATCCTCCAGGCAAACATGCTAACAGTGTTGCCTGCTGAATAGTCCAAATATTTCACAATCTGGTACTGTATTATGGATAGCACACAGTGTTGCTCCTGTGACATTTTTCCTGACACCTTCCACAATAAACCTGTTCTCGGTTACTTGTAATTTAGCTGAGCTGTAAACTTCCAAGCTGAAATTTCATGTATCTCAGGCTGATTACGTTACTGTTACTACCTAAAATGTCAATGAAATGGGTTAGGTGTTGGAAAAGACTGGGGTAAAAGAGGTGGTTTTGCTCAGTTTATTATATACTCTTAAAGCGCTTCAGCTCAGGTGCTCTACTGCCTTCATGTCTTGGGTCTGGGTCTTCAAATGTGGCAGTGGGTTGCTCTGGTGTCAGGCATGTATCACTCTTTTTTCCTGGAGAAGTCAACCCAGTATCTGTCTGAAAAGCTTTGGTTTTACATGTGCTGGAGAAGTCTGTTAGAATTCAGCTTGGTTCTCCAAAGATTTCATGTTTGTTGAGGTGGTCAGTGTGCAGGACTGCAGTGAGCGAAGATGTTCCCACAATACCTCATCTGAGCAACTGGGAAACTTGCCATAGACAGAGGTAGGAAAGGAACTTAAATGGTGTAGGTAAAAAGTATTGAATACCAGTTCTTTAAGCATCATTGATCCAGCTCTTGGAATACACATTCTTTAAAAGGAAATCTAATTCAAGCACTTCTAGAACTTTTTTTTTTCAGTATTTGGGTCTGTAATTGGTTTGTAATTTAAGGAAAAAATAAATTGACTCCCTTTTTTCCCCAGGAAAAAGGGAACAATGGAGGCACAAAGGAGTTTTTTGCAGCAGCTGACACTGTGAATGCCTAAATAGCATAGAAGTGTAGATTCCTCACATGGCTTTAGCTGACAGCAAACCTACCGTCCCTTGGACAGCATTTTGATCAATCAGCTGAGGAGGTTGCCTTTAAGGGAAGAAATGTTTCACTTTGAGCTGTATCTGTTTTTCATTCAACACTGCTACACAAAGCAGGATTATGGGGTTGTGCACAAAAATCTGAAGTGAAAGGGGAGGATTCATATATGTCACATTCAGAGAGGCCCAAGTTAGCAACCCGGACTTGCCTGACTTACGCGTTGCTCCTGTGCCCCTTTCTAACTGTGTATCTGCTCTATAGAGCTATGTCTAAGGGATGAGGAAAGCACAGACACAATTTCAAAACTACTTCATGGCTAAAGTTCCATTTTCAAAGTGCCTGGGGGTCACTGAAACACAGTGAGATTTCAAGACATGTTTAAAGACACCTACACTCAGCATTCAAATGTGTCTTGGGAGCTGAAAAGCTCTGAACTCCACATGGAGACAGCATCGCCTTGCACAGCTGATGGGGATTTCACCTCCAGCTTTCCACCTGCTCATCAAACAGAGCTCTCTGCAGAAACACTGCTTTGTACAGAGAAATGGCCCAAGACCATCTGAGATCCAGGACAGCTGAAGTATAGCCTGAACACTTGTTCCTTCTTGAAACCATTCTTGGTAGTAGATACCTCATGGCCCTTTTGTTTTCAAAAATTGTCAGATTCATTCTCTTCTTCCCATGTAAAGCTAAAGGAGTGGAGAGGTCCACTGAAAATACACCTCAGCCTGGAGTTTTTCCTCACTAGCAAGTAATAGACTTCAGTTCTTTAGGTTGCTGTTCTCTTCCTACTTGTCTGAGAACTTATTACTGCGGTGCAGCACTCACTGCATTGTAATGTCTATCTGCTTTTGTGCTTCTGGGCACATGTAGCTATTGAAAATGGGCCTCTGGGATTTTTCCGAATGAGACTTTCATTTATTCATGTGGACTGCAAACAAGAAGAAATCAAGCATTAACTCAACCAGACATGAACTGTGATCCTCCATTGTTAGGGGTTAATAGACCACTGGTAATTTTGTCAGTGTCCTTCTAAAAGGAGCAATTAGTCTTCACAGCAGAAACGTAAAATATCAAGTGAGACATGCTTTAATCTCCAATAACAGTGCTCATCACTGATGTAGAATACAGATGCAAATTGCAAACTGGCTTCAAGGATCAAATAAAATGGTTATAGTAGCCTAATTTGCACAGATTTGGCACTGAGGTGTTCTGCAGAATGAAAGTTAATTCCAAATCCAGCATAACAACTGGAGTAAGGAAAGTTACCAAATAGAAGGGTGCAAAGTAAACTGGATTCTCACAAGACTTTGCTGTATTTTACATCTTTGTTAACGTGTTTCTTCTTGTCTTGCTTTGCCATTTCCAGGTCATCCACACTATATTTGCATTGCCTGCCAGCCAAGTGGAAGATAAGTGAAAAAATGTACTACTATTTATAGTCCTAATATGTGGACTCACTCCATAGTTTTTTATTGCTTCCATCTTCTGCAGTGCTTTAGTCTTGTTTATGTGAAGTCTCAACTTACCAATAGATTCCTGCTCTCCAAATTATTTTTAAGCATTCCTGAAGTGGCATTTTTGCAACAGAACATGCATTTTTCAGTAGGAGAGAATTTGTTCTCATTCAGCTCTCCACCTTCAGTGACTTGCTTATGGAGAACAGCACAGTAGCTGGTCAATATTTTATGAAAAGAGTAGACCTAAAGCCATTAGGAAATGAATTCTCATAAAATTGCAGAACAACCTCATTCTGTTTAAAAGCTAAGGGCTGTTTTCCTTCAGCATAAAAGTTTCCCATCATTGCAAGGGAACAGGAAGAGGTTTATACATACACGTACATATCAATTTTATTCCATATTTATTTTTTCCAATTGGATTAGTAGGTATAGTCATGTAACTTAATTTAGACAAAGCTCACATGATTAGGCTATGTTAAAAGTTTCATCTTCTAAGGATTAAAGTCTTAAGGGATGTTTAGAAACATCATAGGAATTTATAGGAAACCATTCAAAATCACAGAATAGAATCACAGAATGGTTGGGGTTGGAAGAGACCTTAAAGCTCCTCCAGCTCCAACCCCTGCCACGGGCAGGGACACCTTCCACTAGAGCAGGTTGCTCCAAGCCCCTGTGTCCAATCTGGCCTTGAACACTGCCAGGGATGGGGCAGCCACAGCTTCTCTGGGCACCCTGTGCCAGCACCTCAGCACCCTCATAAGAAAGAACTTCTTCCTAACATCTAATCTCAATCTCTCCTCTGGCAGGTTAAAGTCATTCCTCTTGTTCTGTCCTTATGTGTCCTTGTAAAAATCCCCTCTCCAGGTTTCCTGTAGCCCCTTTAGGCACTGGAGCTGCTCTAAGGTCTCCCTGGAGCCTTCTCTTCTCCAGGCTGAACAAGCCCAGCTCTCTCAGCCTGGCTCCATAGGGGAGATGCTCCAGCCCTTGGAGCATCTTCATGGCCTCCTCTGGACTCTCACTCACAGGTCTATGTCCTTCTAATATTGGGGGCCCCAAAGCTGAATGCAGGTCTGCAGGGAGGGTCTCATGAGATCAGAGTAGAGGGGGAGAATCACCTCCCTGCTCCTTTAGATGCAGCCCAGCATATGTTTGTCTTCCTGTGAGTGCACACTGAAGCCAGTTCATGTTGAGCTTCATATTGGCCAACACCCCCAAGTCATTCTCCTCAGGGCTGCTCTCAGTCCAGTCTATGACCAGCCTATGTTTGTGCTTGGGATTGCCCCAATCCAGGTGCAGGACATTGTACTTGGCCTTGTTGAACTTCATGAGGTTGGCACTGGCCCATCTCTCGAGCCTCTCACGGTCTCTCTGGATGGCATCCCTTTCCTCCAGTGTGCTGACTGCACCACGCAGCTTGGTGTTGTCAATACAACTCACTTGAGTGGCTAAACACACCCTTCTGCCAAACTGAGCAGAATAACAAATTTAAGTTGGCTTTTTGCCCACAGGGACTTCTGTGCTGGGAAAACCTCTTGTTCCTTGTCCTTAAATACTTGTGAAACTTGTTTTTCTTACTTCCCCCCGCATCGTGCTCTAAAAGGAGAGAGCGGTTACACGCATTTGTGGGGAGAATGTCGTCTATTTCACATGACACATACCAGGTTGGTACCATCATACACTTTCGGATGGTAATAACAACTGTCTGAGTTGCATAAAATTTTGCAGCCAGAGGTACTTAAACTACCTGAACAGGGATTTCTTAGAATGATGTCTGGTCTGAGAGCAGTTTTGTGTCTGCACATCTCAAAGACAACAGAAAGATTAGTGTAAGTATTTGAGTGTTTTCGGACCAAATCCATTTTGGCCACAGTGGGGAAGTAGTAAAACCAGTGTAATTCGAGGGCAATCTGTGTGAAACTGCAGACTAAATTACTTTTAGACCCACAGAAAGCAGAAACACGTCATAGAAAATACAGAAGCTTGACATTAATGCTGTCGTATGGGGCTTGCAGTGTAAGAGCTTTTCTGTGTGCAGACTCCTCAAAGAGAAAGCAGAAAGACCTGGAGGTGTAAAATCAGTGCTAAAACAGATTAAAATCTCCTTGCATCTGGATTTAAGCATCTGCTTAGGAATTTAATATGCTCTAACTTATGCACATTTGCTTTATGCTTTTTGTTTCTCCCTTTAACTAATATAAGTGCTTCCATGGGGAGGAAGTCTTAGACATAGGCTACTCAGCTGGCTGCTACTCTTTATAGGAAGCTGAATTTAGTTTGATTATCCAGACAATAGGGAGGACAATGAGGCAAATAAAAATTCTTCTGATCAAAATCCCACCATGTGTAAAATTCTAATCTAAATCTATACATCTAAGTGAAGAAAAATCTAGTGCAAATCTAATTCTGTTGGTCATTCTAGTATAAAACAGTAATTTTTTTATGATAGAAGAGCAATTCACATATGTAATCATAGCGCACAGATAACACCACAGGATGCCTGAGACATTGGTGCATGACTGGTATTTATGTCCCCTCACTTTGGAGACCCTGCCAGCATAATAATTGTGCCCTGCTCTCACCTTAGACATAGGTTGGATAAATCTTTTTGGTGGATGTGGAGCCAAGAGAAATTTGGCCTGCAATATCCATTCATTAATATTATACAATAACAACTATTTGGTGACCGTTAAACCACTACTGAAGTGGTTTGCAGCCTCTTGTTGCCAAAATCCTACTGTTCCCAACTTCAATATGACACAACATCACACCACCTTTATAGCATTATATCTGGTTACTACGCAACTGGCTACTCAGTCCCACAGTTGAGAACTGTAATCAGACAATAAGTACACATTAACAAATGAATAAATGTAGAAAGGGTTGCAATGATATTTTAGCACTTTGGGATACTGAGCATTTAGGTTTCGTTAACCCCCACTGAGTTCACTGCCTCACCAGTTCATGAGATTTGGTCCTTGCACAGATCAATGGAGAAACACAGGGCCACTCTCATTTCTTTATGCTGCCTCTTTCAGCAACCCTCCTCTTGCAGTGCTGCTCTCCAAAACTCCCTCTTTAAGCCTGACTTTACAATTTAACCATCAACAAGTCTGTAGGTTAGCAGCAGCACTGAAATCTAATGATAAATACCTTTCAAGCTCTATTGAATCACTAAGAGAGAAAGTCTGGCAATAATGAGTGGCAGCTCCCAATTATAAACTATGATTTCTTCTGGTATATCATATATATCATAGAAAAATAGGATGGACTCTTATCATTCAAAATTTCTCTTAGCTAAAATGTCACTGTGGGAAGGGCTCTCCTGTAAATAGATGTAAAAAACCATGTGAAACCAGATACTTGGAAAACAATTACCATTACATAGCACATTAAAGAAGTAATATAATGTACCTGTTATGGCTTTGTGTGTATATACATATAGTTGTACAAATATATATACACACACCCCCCAAAATAAAATTGAAGCATTTATTGTTTTTCAGAGCTATTTCAGTTATGGAAAAATGCAGGAAATGCATAGTGGCTGTTGCTGGACAGGAGATAAGGTAGTAAAACAGATAGCTGAAAGACTCACCCTGGCACTAATAATCCCTGGATATGTATAGCTTCTCCCTGACCCAAAGTGAAAAAATATTACAGTCCCACAGGATTGTATTCCTGCATATATACCTAGGCAGAAGAAGGAGCCCGGGCACAACACTAAACCCAAACCCCAACAAACCATCTCCCCAACATCACTCCCACCCTCCCCAAATCTTAAAGGAAAGGAAGAAAAATGAATGGGGGATTGAAAAGTATAAGACAAGTATGAAATACCTTCAACCTACGATGCCATAAGAAGTTGGGCTTGCTGGACAAGCCACAGCCCAACAAACAGCTACAGGCAATCTTTTCCTCCTGTTTCATCACAAGGCATATTTTACAGCTAGATATTTCATACACTGTATTACATATAATGCAGTGCCTATAGAAATAATGCCATATAAACTGTAAGAGAAATAGCATCCTGGAGAAAACAGCTTAACCAAAGATTTCTATGCCATAATTGCCTGCATTTGGTCAAATGAATCACAGGGCTACTCTGTTTTATATCAAGCCTGTCACAGTCACTAACCCACACCTGCAGAGGAAATTACTCTGAATTCGATCATTCTGGCAATATGAAGAGCTTTATTCTCTGTAGCTCAGCCCTGTACGCATTGATTGCTCATCCTCCCCTTGGGTGGTGTACATGACCACAGAAGGTGCTGGCAAGAGCACATCAGTCTCACTGGCTCTGAGGGATCATCCAAAATCCACAGGAAGGAAATAACACTCACCCTTCAGTGCATTGGGAAAAATAACCTTGTACAACTGAAGCCTCTTATGAAACAATAGCAACCTCCTCACCGCCCCCCAGCTCAGGTGTATCACGTCATTACATTAATGCAGACAGAAAATCAGATGCCATTGATTTTTCCAGACCTCTCAGATTCACTAGGGAAGAATCAGGATGACAAGTGCAGGGGATGGTAACTATACCTGCAGCTTCTCAAATTCAGGACTCTCATTTTTAGATGCTAGCCAACCTATTCTCATCTTGCCTCTTCTCCCTTCTCCCTCTTTCCTCCCAGTGTTTCCTAAGCTGCATCTTTTTCCTAGGCTGTACTGCATGTCTGACCTTGACTAGAGAGGCTCTATCTTTTGTCCTTGAAAACATCACTGTGCAAGTAACCCAACAAGCTTAAGACACTTACATCTTCTCTACCTTACAGAAGATACGACTCAACATATTAATCAGTTGCTTTGCTTTGCCCTTTTCCCCCTATAGTTTTATTATGTATGACATCTTTTTGTATCTTTTCATAGTATGCGCTACACTGAGTGAGCTTTGTGCACATACTTCCCTCGGTAGTAACTGAATAGAATTCTCTCTTTTCCCATGTGTGATCCAATCATGTCATTACAACAGTATTTAGTGTAGCAATTAACAGCAGGCAAGCATTCCTTTTACAATATCTAGAGAATAAATCTGCTTAATGGGCACATTTTTCCCCATCTTAAAAGTTACATTGTAGTTTTTATTTCTACCTACTATAAAACTCCAAAGTGAAATTCCTGGTGTGGTTGCTACTCAAACCTGGTCATGATTACAGAAAATAAAGTCCTTGCAGGGCTCATGTCAACAAGGTATTTGATGGTCTTTCAGTTTACATTTACATGATGTAAAATGAGGAGTACCATAAGCTCTGTTAGCACCTGAGCCAACCTTCTTGAGCAGCAGGTGCACCACAGAGCATCAAACAACCCATTTCCCCAGTATAAAAAATGGGCACAATCATTTTTATATTAATGCTAAAGCTAAAATAGCTAGAGATAGAAGGTTTATATGCAGTATGGGAGCATTGCTGCAAAAGAGAAATGTAATGTGGTTTGACAGATTTCATTTTCCTCCTACCCTTTCAGTTCTTGACCTTTCTGTAGCCACTATCCACAGAGGCAGAAAGTAATACTGATTTGTGTGGTAGTTCTGATACTATCTGAGACCTGTGGCCAATTTTACAAAAGCATCTAGACAGGGTAAACAATACAAACAGTTAGAGAGATTCAGATGTCTGTTCTCTCTCTGTCAGTCAGCATGAATCTGTCACAGCTAAACAAAGATTCAGATTTAGCTTGGAGAGTGGATGAAAGTTCCTTCATTGATATTAGATGAAAAAACTACCGTGATATTGATTATCCATCAGTTTCCAGGCAGACGGAGATTAAATTAACAGATTCTGAAGCCAAAGAGGACCATTATGTAATTCAGTGTCATTTTTTTTACATCACACAGGCTGAGAAGAAAGACATACACTCTTGATTTGAAAATACCAAGACATTCATTACATCCCTCAGCAGTTTGATGCAATGGTTAATCAGCCTGATATTAAAACGTGTGCTCTACTTCAAATTCAGAGCTAATTTCCAGACTTGGGTTCTGGTTATTCCTTTTTCTGCCAAAGCTCTTTAGTAGCTGGTGCTCTCTCTCCCTCTCCCCCTTTCTTTTGAAATAATAACTGTGGGATTTTCCTTAACTTTCCCCATTTTTTCCATAGATTATGTACCCCGTCTTTGGAATAAAATGAAATCATGGCCAAGAAGGTAGGAAGGAGGAGGCAGCACTCACCTCCTCTTGCTGGGTATAACTCCCATCTCCTCGCTGTCTCCCTCCAGAGTGACCCTTCTCGCCTGCCACCATTCATCGTCTGAGGCGTTGATGACATGAAGGATGTCTCCATACTTAAAGCTGAGTCCTTGGCTTGGGAGGCCACTGTCTTTGCTCTTGTCATAGTCAAACATGGCTCTGTGAAAGGAAACAAAGATATGAAGACAGGTGATTATATCAGCCTTGGGAACATTTAATTCTGAACAATTGTTATATTTTATGACAAGGAGCAAGCTAACCCTTGCTCCTTTCCAAAGGGAAAGACCTTGCTTGGAGGAAAACCTCTCACTGTGAAGGTAATCTTTATGGAATCCTGTTCTTTTCTAAGAGAAGCTGAACCATAAAGTATGTTATTTACTGTTTCACTTTATGAAGAACAATTGCCATATCAGAGTATCTAGTAAATAAACCTGGAATTGAGAAGTCCCTCTTGTCACCTTGCCAACAGCACTTTGTGGCTGTTGAGCTTGTCCTTTTCTCGCACCCCACTGTGCTCAGAGGAGTGTCTGGCAAACAGGGATGCTTTAGAAGGACTAAACACAAGGGACCAAAACCGTGCTCAGGGTAATGCATTTCTTCAGGTGAATGGATGCACCTATATGAGCATCTAGTTCAGACCAGAAGTGAGCTTTCAAAGGGAATCTCTTGATTATTCCCACTCTGGTGCTTTGGTTCACGTCCTGGAGCTGTGTTGTTAGGTTGAGCACATTGGATTCCTGAAATCTGAAACTAAACTGAAAGATGCCCTGACCAAAGTAGTGCTAGTCTGACACAAACCCCTCCAAATGGACTTGGGGTGCACACAGCACCATTCTGTCACTGTCCCTCTGTGCTGCAGCTGCTCAAGCAGCTCTTCCCTTTGATGCTGAAGATGTTTTCCAGCAGTTTGAAATGGACTTCTACCTTGGGTATGCCTATACAAAACCCCCCATGTATAGGGCATGTATATTAATATAAAACGCATATATAAGTCTAGGGACTCCATAGGCACAAATTGAGGGCTAGCTTTAAGTCACCTGGCTATCAAACTATGGCTATGCATATTTTAGCATGAACTTACTGCCAAAGTATTCAACCCCAGTCCTGGGAAGGATCTTCAGCCTGTCCCGAGCTCTGTATTACCAAGTGCAGTGATACTAATTTTCAGCCTCATCCAGTCCTATGCCCGGCACCTACACCAGCAGTCATTAGGGTAGACACACTCCAGTTTGTCAAAGGGAGACCCTGCATGTGAATCCCAACAAGGCAGTACAGGTTGCTCATTGGTGTTACGTAGCTAAAAATCCAGATCTTGGTTTCTTACAGGAAAAAATGTATGGGAATATTTTTCCCAAGTAAAACACTGTTTAAAGGTGATGCCTGTCAAGAACTGATGTTTATTTCCTATAAGAAAAATAATATGATTATAATCCTGACTACAGAACAGTTAGATCAGTGAAGCCCCAAGAGGTGTATAATAATTCCTGCTCTTTTATTGTCAGAAATAAAGTCCTGGCAATTTCTTCTCTGATAAACACTTCTCTGAGAAGGATTTGATATAATTAATTGTTGTGCATTTTAGTGCGATTGCAGGGAATGATTATAGCAGCTTTATGGGTAAATTTAAACCACTCAAGGTTACCTCTCAAAATGAGGAGAACTTAACAAACCCCAGAGTTGTAACTATACAACCAAAACAATTTCAAAGCTCTTGTAAGCACTCATCCTGCATGAAAGGTTTGATTTAGGAGGAGGAAGAAGAATGCTATGTGGAATATGTCTTCTCTTAAAGAGTTTACAGTCATGTACTACTGTATTCAGAAAAGCCCAGACAATTCCCTTCTGTGAGGATGAAGACTGCTGAATTTTACATAATCCACGAGATCTGATATGCTTGTGCCTTTCTTGGTAAATGTACTTGGACTGCATGTAACCTTTGAAAAAATTAATGGTTTAGCATTAATCCTTTAAAAACTTGGCTATATCTTAGTAAGTTTCATTTGTTAAGGATTCTTATCAGTAGCAATTCAGGCGCTGCCTTCTCAAATAAGGCATTCTGTGAGGACATATGATGAAGCAGCATACAAATCCAGAAACAGCTAAGAATCATCAGTCACCTCTTCTTTACCAATTAATGACACCTGATCTCTGGAGACATGGCAGTGCACACACAAACAGGCATCCAACATATCATCCTGCTGGTATTGTCCTTATCTGCACGCAGTGGTCTTAGTTTTCACTGTATGGACAACTATTGCCTTAAACCACCACTGAATACTGAAAAACACTGAATTATGTTCCTTGCCATGGAAGCCTACCAACATCTCAAAATTTCTTAAAACAAATGACAATATCTTCTGTTGAAGAGAATATGCAAGACTCTCACATCCCAGATGTAAAACAGATGCCAAACTGGAAATGCTCCATATTTGACCAGTTTTAAGATGAAGGAGGTGTTTCAAAAGCTAAGTAGTAGGAAGAAAAGGCAGTGTTCTTTGTCCTTGAACAGACATTTGTACCTCAGAGCCCACGCATTAACTTAAAATCACTGACTGCTATCATGCTAGCTGATGTTAACGATGAATGCAGATGGCAGTGTTTGCCACTGACTTATTCTGATTGGAGTAATCATGTGCAATGCTAATTAAAATGAGATTATAGATCTCAGACAGGTAAAATCTTGAGCACAATTTTCATTGAGTGAAAGATTTTGTGGCTGCAAGCTCTACAGATGGTGATTACTCCATTAGTAAATGAAAATGAAATAAGAGCTGACTTCAGTGCTCTTTCCTAAATGTTTCAAATTAAGAGCCAGGTTTAAGTTGATAACATAGCATTATTTAAGCTTACAGCTTTGATAACATTGCTGGCTCTGTAAAACATACTTTCGCAAGCTGGCAGTTGGCCCAGGTATAAAACAAATGGAGACCTTCACTCCAGGCACCACTGAATGCATGTCGAAGTTAACATGACTCCATCGGGCAATAGAGAGACCGAGGCATGATCATCCTCACCTCCTCCTCACAGTGCTCAGGCTCTAAGTATAAATTTGATATCTACATGTCCAATTGCAAGCTCTATTTAAGAGGCAGACATGTCATTTCTAATTTTCTACGTGATGAACAGCACACAGCTCTGTTTGCGCTCAGTCTTGAAGACGTATATAAAAATAACACATCTGCATCTGCTGAGTGTCAACTGCAGTGACAGCAAATGAACATAGCCAAACCTCTCATCTGGCAAAGGAACTAGGCAGGGCATGTTTTGCTTCGCTCTTCCCTGGTTTTGGGCAACGACAGCCCAGTTTTACAGGATACCACACAGCATCCTGCAAGCAGGGTAACTTTCATAACAGAGGCAAGTTCAGCTCTCAGCAAAGTCTATTTGGTCTATGCTAACTACTTGAATCAGATAACGTACTAAGGCATGTTAGTTACCTTAGGTTCTGCCATGCCATGGGGATTATTAGAGAGAAGGTTAAAATGTCATTGCATCTTTGCAAAATATTATGTGTTCAGGAGAGAATATAAACAGCCCAGTCCAGCAAGACACCCACCCTCACACTCTGTGTGCACCCATCACCCCTCTCTGAGAGATGAGCACCATATTTTCCTTTCAGTTAGAGAAAGACCAGCACGATCAGGACCTGCCTGCTGTAACTCTGCAGACAAGCGCTCTTCCCAAATGATACGTCCAAAAAATCCCAGCAAAGAAGTGTTTCCAATTCCACAAACCAGCCAAAGGATTTAGTCCATGAAGACATGCCACAGTGCCTCTCTCTGTGAAGAGTTAGAGGTGTCTCCACAGAACACAAACACACAAAGTGCAGATACTGGAGATACAGATGCAGATACTGAGCAGATACTGCTCTGCAGAGCTAAAGAGCTTTCTGAACTTGCCAACATGACTATATGTTTTCATATGGGTGAGTCTGGTTATTCATAGGTTGCTTGGGCAGTTCTTCAAGTCACTGAGCCCTGACTCATTTTTAGTGCCTTTTAGTGCAATTTTCAAGAATAATAACCTCAATAATCTTACAGCTTTCTAATGCCAAATATCTGACAGGCCTGGATACTAACAGCTTCTCTACAACTGATAAAAGCACATCTTAAAGAGCATTTCTCTTCTTTCAGGTGTTTTATATCCTGTTAGCTGTTTGCATCTACTGTCCAGCCTTTTTTTGATCCTATAGGACAGAACCAAGTGCCCTATAAGACCTTCTCCATGGCAGGAAGGGCTCTTTTTTCCAGCCAGCTGATTAAGACTATTTTTGAACTGGGACAGTCAATTTTTGACAACAAAGAGAATCAGTTTAAATTATTTAACTTCCATTTTAGAGCCGTCACCAATGTTGCGATGACACCAACACTGGAAAAATTCCCGTTTAGTACCATCTAGACAGTGCATTTCACAAGCAGCACTCTGGGTTACACAGGATAGATAATACATTTGGAGGTTACAGATGTAGTAAGCCCAGTGTGTACTGTGAGATAAAACTCTGAAATAGGGGACAGAGCTTGCGACAAGCTGGTTAAACAGATGTGGTGAAATCATGGTTTGGCCTTCTTAGTTCCCTAATTAAAACCCGGCAATAGGAGTGGGGGTGATTATCAAAGGCAGAAAGTATATGCACCAAATTTCCATTAACACCTTTAAATTTTTTTCCCCTCAATTCTCAGGTTTTGCATGAGTTTGGGGAAAACTCTTTAACATCTGTACAGCATTTTGAAAGTGAAAAGTGCTGTTCAAATGCTAAGCATTGCTGCTGCCTCTTTTGCTTGTAGAGAATTAAGAAATATGGCTCTGAGAAGTGATGCAGGAGATGTAAACATTTAGAACAAGCTGGATATCAGAAATATATAAGCCTAAGTGAGTCTTGCTAGCCTGATATTATTCCAGACTTCATAACTGATCATTACACTAAGATAATCCCAGCAGTAATTTGGACAGAACTTAACAGGTTTTATTTTTGGCTTAGGTGCTTCTTAATCATTTTCAGGAGCCCACATCAGCGTAAAACATGAGACTAGCACTTCACAACAATATCAAACTTCATTGCTCAAGAATTATTTGCAATGAAAACACTGCCATTGCCAAGCTGTAATATATTGCCAAACATGCTGTGAGGTATCTACACGTCAGTGAAGACCAGTAGAATTGGGGCATTATTTTTCCTTCCACTTAGCATAAATACTTCAGCAGTTGAGACATGTCCAAAAGCTAAGTTGCATTGCACAATAAATGGCTATTTCTAATGACACCTATTCTTGCAGCTAGAGTAATAAATGTTTACCACGGGAGAAAATTTATTAGCTCTAACAAAATTGAAAATCAATTTATTGTGCAATCCCATATATTGCAGCCTATGGCACCCACCATGCCTATATTGTTACCAGCATTTTACAAATGAAGAAGGTACTGAAAGACTAAGTGATCTTGCTAAGTGTTAGGCAGAAAAAGGAATTTAACAGAGAAACTTAGCTTCCTCAGCTAATGCTGTAAACACTGTTTGTAAGTTGGTAGTCTTCATGATCTTCCTGACAAGGGATATTAATGCATTTTATAGCACAGCAATATATTTTGCTGAATGCTTCTGTATATTCAGTGCAAACCCCCAAAACCTTCAACCCCCGTAACACTGCACTATGGCCAGTAATCTCAATTTGATATGTTTCAGGTACTGTGTGGCAGCTTTATTTGCATCTTTGAAATGACTTTCCTCTTCTTCTGGCACAAATGGGAGTTTGCACATAAATTTACAGACCGCTCTTTGCTATTCACTTGATTATAAAACGACAACATTTAGCAAAAGACATCTTCAGCTTCTGTAAATAGTCCTAACTCTTCTGCAATCTGCCAGCATATCGGCATTCACACCACTTACAGATACTACTCTCTTCCCTAAAAATTTCCTTAGCAGCAATTCTCAGGCCTCAGGTCTTATAGCATCATCCTAAGGGACAGATACTTTATTCTCCTTCTCTCAACACCTATCCTACCCCCTGCACTAGAAATCCAGTGTGCAGAGGTTTAATCATCTGCCTGGTTTTAGATGCCAGCATCAGAGTCAGAATCAGACCCCAAGTTTCATAGCTGTCTTTTCTGCACTCTCTGTAATAGATGTATTTCCACCCACTTGCAGGCTCAGCTTGAAGAAAACATTAGAAGAAAATGAAAGAAACCCTAGTGTAATTCATTGCTATAGCTACAACAGAGAGCACAGCAACACTGTGAGAGAAGCAGCCATTGCAACACAATTAGATGCTACTAAAAGGGTTAAATTTTCACATAGTGGCATGCCAATAAAGTCTTCCAACTTCTGCTCCCAGCTTCATTTCCATCTGGAGAAGCTGAACAGGTAAATCCTATGCGTAGAGCGTAAGAAAAAGCTGCTCTTTCCTTGTGAGCAGTGGGAAGCTCTGAGGTGTTGCTTGCTATGACTGGAGGCTGCCAGAACAACCCTGTGCTAAGGGACAATTCTGTGGTACATTGTCACTTCCACTGAAAGATTTTGAAGAACAACTTTTATTAGGAGTATCCTACAACAATATGATTTCAACAAAATGTTTGGTTTAGTACATACAACTCGAAGTGATTCCTGCTTTTCCCCTCCCTTGCCTTGCCTTTCTTTGAATTTCTTTTTTTTTTCCTTCCTTCCTTCTTTTTTCCTTTTTTTTTTTTCTTTCTTCTTTTTTGTTACATCATTAAGATAACTTCTTAACTCTACATGAAGCTAATCCCCTCAGCCTTAGTTATTGCAGTTGGGCTGAGAGGGACAGTGTTAGCAGCACCTGTGTTATCAAATTCACTCATGCCAGGGCACTGCAACATGGACGTGATGTTCCCTTTGAAAGTTAGCACAGGTCTGGGACCATTCCCAGCATCAGTTTGGATGCACATCCCTTTTATGGTGGAGAGGAGGATATAAAAGAAGTGATACGGCTGTTGTGGCGATGCTTCCAGGCATGTGTAGTTTAGGGTGTTAGCATAGCTGGTAAAACTGATGGAGAACCTGAGGGAGCAGAGCTGCCCCTAAGGCACTTTTGCATCCAAGCTTTTTCCATTTTCTTTACTTCATTCAGCAATTTCTTCATTCAGTCCAAGTCATTCTTCATCATTTTGCTCCTAGTGGGAATTTGGCAGGGAGTTATGCCACGGCCTTCAATGAGAAAAGCATTTGAGGCAGCAGTATTAGTTCCGGAAACATTTCACAAGGAGGGGGAGATACTTTCTTTATGGTGTTTACACCAGGAAAGAGGACTGGCATTTGTCCTCAGGGAGTATTTTTCTCATTTTGCAGATCCAACCATGACTCTTAATGTCATCTCCTTTCAGCTGGTATTTATGTTGTTGATGGGCATTTTTGGGTCTTTAGCAAGTGCTCATGTTCTCTGCAGGAAATGAGTTCTTTTGTACTGAAAAATGGAAGTCGGTGTTTTCAGAAGTATCGATCAGTATGTTGCACTTTTGTGGTCTTGCTATGCAGCACCATACAATATCCTCTGTTAAAAGCAAAATCTCTCACAGCCCACAGTGAGGAAAGACTGACGGCTGTATTATTTCAGCTGTGGACATACTACATTACTCCAAGGTTTGCCTGGCTTTAAGCTCTTGCAACAGGAATTAAGAGGTGGCTTGAGATCACGAAGCTTTTTCACATCTTCTCTTGTGCCAGCACAAGGGGAATTCATTTCGGGGTGCACGCACTTTCTGTTTCTTTAGCATTTTACAGGGCATAAAAAGGCCACACAGAATTCCTCTTCTGCTTGCCAACATCTGAGAACAGTATCAACTGTAAGCATGAGCCTCAACCCTTTCCATAATTTACAGACTAGGAGAATCTGCCTGCTGGTTTCATCTCTTTTAAATATAGCAGCTTTTTAATACATCTACATTGTACTCAATGTATTTCAGATTTGCATATTTGAGCTTTGCTTTAAAACTGGGAGACTGCCTTAGGGCAGAAGACTGACTAGATTTAGCCTTATGTATTTTAACAGACTCTGGAGAAGATCTGCAGTAGCATCTCAATTCTGGAGTGCTTTTTCACTGAGTTTGTGTGTGAAATTTCACAATAAACCCCCAAAGTTACGAGTGAGTTTTGAATTTCACAACAAACTGTAAGACTCAGATCAGGTTTGTTCTAAGGCGGTCTTTTAATTTGACTTCTTCTTGGGTTTGTCTCTTTTTCTCCCATGCAGACCAAGTGAAGCTGCTGCTTGACTGCATCTCTGGTTTCTGTCTGAGGAATCTGTGCAGCTTCTCAGTACAGATTCCTGTGTTGTGACATTTAACATTCTCCATACCCAGAAAGGAAATTTGACTGGATGTCACATCAGGGATACTTTAAACAAATGGGTAATTCACCTGAAATTGCAACCTCTGGGTTGCATAGTTTGACGTAGGAGCCAAAAAGTAATTCAGTGATTCTGAGTTTTAAAGAAACAGTAACTTATTTGCTGTCTAAGAATATTCATTTAGGGATTTTTTCCTCCTCAAGGAAAATAAAAATAAAATGAAATTAAATAAAAATAAAATAAAATAAGTAAAAGGAAATATTTATTTCAAAGATAGTGAGACTTAACGTGAACATTGTGACTGTGTATGTAGCACAGCCTGGGGACACCCCTCTCCTCCCCTTCCCCAAATGTCTGTTACTTCTAATACAGAATAAACTATAAAAAAGCACTGAATTTATTATTTTTTTTAAGTAATTGGTCTACAATAGTTATAAATATTACTACAGATCTCAAGGTAGTTGTTATTTTGTAGGTAGTCTCAAATACCCTGTAGCTTGCAGTTGCTTTCTCTTAGAGCTAATCATGACCCATATGACTGACCAACTTTGAAAACTACATCATGGACAGGCTGCCCACAGAACTCATTCTGCTTCCACTGGGTTATAATGAAAAGGACTTTTTCAGCACACCAAAAAACCCTACTGATAACGGAATTATTACTATGAGACAGATATATGATGGCTTCTTTGTTTCTTTGGACAAGGATATTAGACATCTGGAGAACTAAACTAAGAGAAAGCTTTCCTATAGGAAAATGATCCACACTTATGATTTGTATCATTTCAATGTACTGTTGACAAAGAGTGGTAAGAGATGGACTGAACATAACGCCTCTATGAAAAACACTCCACCTGCCAAAATTCAGACAACTGTGGCAACAAAATGGAGTATTAATACTTCTATCTTTTTCTTTCCCCTCAGAAATCAACACGCAAGACTGGAGCATCGTCAGTGAGAATATTCTTTCTTACTTCTGTTGCAAGTGGTGTAAGAGGTGGGGAAGTCTACAGACTTTGCTAGAGTGGAAGTGCTCTTTTGTTCATATCATGATAAATCTGTTTGTACATTCTAACCTTTAGAAATAGTTTTTGAAAAGAAAATTGTTTTCTGCCTATTGAGAAAGTGTAGACAGGCAAAACTGGGAGAAAGTATTAACCAAGACAGAACATTGGCTGCTCTGTGGTTGATGAGTGAGAGCATTTTGGAAGAGTCAAGATACTTGTTTGCAACAGCTCTTTCTTAGTAATCATTTCTGCTTGGCCTTGAATGTTGTCCTTTGCCAATGAAAAGAGTCAGAAGTCAGATTTCCATTGTTGTTGTGTCAGCTGACAAGGTTCTGCTGCAATAATGAGGTGTCGCAAGCACGCAGGAACTACACCATGGAAAACCACCGAAAATTACTATGGAAATTAATTCTCCTGACTAATGTGGAGAAATGTAATAAATCCATAAGCTCTGCTGGATGCAACTGTTTGAGAAATCATAAACACCTTTTGTCTCTAGGCCAAAATTTGAGTAGCTCATTAAGAGTTTACTCAATCAGTGGGAGGTTGCTGAAAGTGAGTCCTTTGTGTTTTAGCACCGACTTCAACTGGAAGAAATGCAATTCATTTTTGAGTTTAACTTAGTGTTTTTTTAAAGAAGGGTGATTTTGCAAAAACTCCAAATGCTATCAAAGTCTAGAGCTGCACTTTTATTGTACAAAGGTCAAGTGACTCTACGTAACCTCTGGTTCATTAGGCCAAACATGAAATCTCTAAAGGCTTCAGATTTACAGGGTGGAACTCTACAGAAATCAATAGATATGGAACAGTGCCAATGGCTTGAGCTAAACTCAGCTGAAACCTTCTAAACTCTAATGGGAATAACAGAGAAAGTTTGCCTGGAAGAGCAGCAGCCATGAGATGTACTATTTGGCCAACCAGTTCCGCGGATTCCTTGAGCTAGTATGTGTCAACCCTTACCTATCATAAAGAGGTGTATCCCACTGAGATATATTCTATGATTGGGTTGAATGTTTTCCTAGTAGATGATGTTTTCTATAAACCTTCATGTTCTGGAGCCAAACCAGTACTTCAGAAGCTCAGTTTTCATTACTTTCCACGTCTCATGGAGAAAAGCTTGACAGTAAGATGCCAGAATATGCAAAAGCAGAAACAAACAAACAAAAAGGGCAAACAAAAATAATTGTCTTTGGTGTCACCTCAGTGACAAAAGTGTCAAAACACTGCGATTATTTCTTCTTGTTAACGGTAGATTTGGCGGTTTCACTATGTGTGTCGTGTCAGACCACATTAGAAACAGGCTTTGAAGAAAAAAGTGCTGATTAACCACTATTACCTAGATAACATTGGCAATGTGTATTTGCAGCCCATCATTCCTTACATCGAATTATCCACACCCTCCTTCACTGCGAGCCTTGGCTCTCGCATGCTCAAAAGCAGGATTAAGGGTCACATCAGAAGTTCCTAAGTCCCATTTTTAAAGATAAATTAAGCACATCTGAGCCTATGTTTTGTTGACTTTCAATGAAGATTAGACTTTGAATTGCTAAATCGCTTTGAAAATGTTACCCTATGCAGCTTTAAGATTGACAGAATTTGCCTTAAGCTGCTCCGAGGCTGACAAGACGAAGATCTGCTGCAGTAACACAAGTGCTTTATTCCATGCTCCTGGACTGTGCTAGGACTTGGGATAAGCCATTCTTTGTGCTACCCTGAACGAAGCTCAGAGTTTTGATGGTGGTGTTTGTAATGACACTCCCTCATTCTGTGTTTAATTCCTGATTTAAGCAAGGACACTAAGCAACAGAGCTGGGACCTTTCATTTAATCCCTTCATTTAAAATGAGTCTTGTGGCAACAAAAAGCCTAAAAATAAAACTTCCAGCAAAACCAGCTGTGTTCTTCTCCCTCCCATTGCCATGAGAAGTTTCTACCTATACTGGCTTAAGCTTTCCTTGATTTTAAGATATTCCTCTGTCCTGCAGAAAAAAAACATGAACCTCTACTAGCAATTAATTGTACACGGGAAATGTTTATCAAAAGCCACATTCTTAAGTTTAGGCAAAGTAATAATAACAGCCTCTTGAGTCAGGCTCTTAAAACTAATCTTCTTTAGCACTTGAGTAATCTGACCAATTTCAAGCAGAATACACATATTTAAAGTTAGAAATTGAGAGGGCTTTCTTCTCTCCATATATCAGGAGAAAAAAATCAGGGGCAGTGCAGAGATTATCAGAGGAATCTGAACTCCCTGGACAGTAGAGTACCTCTGTACCTATGGGAAAGGAAGAATTCAGAGAATTTACATTAAATAGGAAAAACAGGCTGATACAGGTAGTGTGAATTCTTCTCTAACTTCATGTCCCATTTCCCTACTTCTAAAATAAGAATACTCAAGGAGAGTATTCTGAAGTACTCAGAGAACACAGTAAGGTGGCCATATCAATGCCTGTGATAGGTAAATGAAACATAAAGGGTGAAATCTCTTTGATTTCAATAGAAGGAAGCATCTGTTGAAGCTACACATCTTCTCAGAAAAGCTGGCAGTGTAAATTACACTGTCATTTAGCATTTGCTTATACAAAAACTGTGCCATCAAAATGAATTGAGTCTCACAGAATAACAGAATAGAGACCCTCATTTACCACCTCCCAGGGAATTATGGAAAAACAAACAAGCAAGAAAGTGAACAAACAAATCTCTTTTGTCATCAAAAAGAGATGTTTTTCTTTCACCTCATGTGGACAAGATTGAAATATTCACAAATGAGTTTTTTTTGCCTGGACCAATTCTTAGTCTTTTTTAGTATTTCATAGCTTCATTTGCAAGCTGTAGGAACTCCATATATATTCCCTTCCCAACATGGAAACAGCAATGTAATTTAATGGGTGATTAGGGGCTGAGTAAGAATGCTCTCTTTGGAGAAGGCTGTGGCGTACAACAGTGAGAGGATCAGACCATATGTCCACTGTTGCTATATGTTTCCTAAACATCTGCTGTTAACCACTGTCACAGAGAGTACACTTGGCAAGATGGACCTTTCTTCTGAGTCAGGGTGGCTGTAAATCAAAATTGATGTCAGTTTTCTAGAGGAAAATAGATACAGAAGGTGGGAAACCAAAATTGCCTGCATGACTTGCGTTGGTGCCGGCAGGAGAAAGGACATGGAAAATTTTCAGTGTTTAAAAAAACAAATGAACCAATCCAGATGGAAAAGAAATCAAACACTTGGAATGTCTGCAGGTGACAAATTATGAAACCTTGCAGCTTAAGGAGAGTCAGATTGAACTCTTCAGGTTGCTGACAGTTTTCCCTGCGTGTAGGTGATGCCTCTCACAAGTCAGTTAGCGGGAGAGCAATTCCCAGCACCCAGGATCTTGCACAGGCATGGGCTCATGGACTGCCAGCTGTCTCAGGGAGCTGGGAAAACTCACAGGGGCCAGGAAGGAACTGTGGAGCTGTGGAGTTTCCATGTAAGTGTCAATCCCTGATCAAGGGCTGTCTTTGATGATTGGGATTACTTCAGCAACCTGAAAGCTGCTCTAACATAGGAAGTGCTGTGTTGCATTATACAGCAATAAAGAGTGTAAATAGGAGTTTCAGAACACCTTTTGACTACGTGCCTAAACTTTGTAGATTGACTGCAGCACTCCCAGATGTGTGATTGTCAAATCATTTTACTACACCAATATCTAAAGATTTCTCTTATGTTCAGCTCTACTGGTCCTACCTATGGCCTTATCGGATTAAACTTCTTTGGGTTGTTTAACACAACTTTTGGCTAGCACTGCAAATGACAGCTTTTTAATGGCTTTACTTCTGTCTCTATCTCATTAACACAGTATTTCCCATCAAACATCAACTAAGGGAATATCTGTTTCTCTAGCAACGTCCAAAATGTTTCCTTTGCATAGCTATGATTTATCACTGCAGTCCTGTCAGTAAGCTCTGTAAAGGTGAAACAAGTCAATGGAGTGAGTTAGTATTGCGATGAACAGCTTTCATTTTTTCTATATAAAAAGCAAGTCAGTACCAGATGCAGTGTAATGAAATAAATATAAATGAAAAAAGTAGACTGTACAAAATTCAATTTATCTTCAAAGGTTCCTTTGCCTTATGATCTCAAAATCTAAAGGTAAGAGCTCAAGCTTCTCTTCTTTTAAGTAACAGTACAGGCGCTATCTTCTTTACCATAAAGTCATTTATTAAACAAACTCTCCTTGCAGCACGTGAATGCCTCTGAGGGATAATTTCAAATATCTTCCCAATTCTCCCACATAGCAGGGCCACATCTGAAAATCTTTGTTACCTCCTGCAGCTGTAGCAATAATTTACTGCACTAATTTATCAATCCCTTTGCACTACTGGTCTTTAGTGAGGTGGGTTGAGATTTTTCATTTTCTCCATTTGCTTTTCAGAGTTACTATTAATGTTCCTCCCTTTACACAAAGCCAAGGGATCTCCTGCATGCAGCAGTGGAGATGTCTGTTTTCAGCAAACTTCCAGTATGAGTCCATGCCCAAGTTCACACTCACCCACTGTTCTGAGACCAGCAGGTGCTTGGGCAGGCATGGCTCTGCACTGCCATACCCTGCAGGGACACTGAGCAGAAGAGGATGTGCCCTCTCAAATCCCTTCACAACCAAGGTACAAAACAGGACAAAGAAAGGCTGCCATGGCCTTAAGACGTTATTCTCAGCACCTTTGACATACTCCTCTACCTCCTCAAATGCTTATTGGTAGCTCATGTATGACCAGCCTGAAGGAACTGGGGTATGTAGCTCCTGTTGGAGTAAAAGGCAGGCACCAGAATAAGGCTAGCAGCAAGAGGTCCTTTCTGGCTCTGGACCACAGAGACCAACAGAAGCCAGAGCTTCAGACATGTCTCTATTTTCTCAGCAATTCTGGTTAGCTACTGTAGGTATCCCAACACTCAATGTACTTCCAATCCTTGGCACCTAATTCATCTTCCTCCTTAAAGCTGATACCTTCTAGTCAGTGAGATCAGTTTTTGGGAGTTCTGTGCTCAAAGCTGGAGACAATTTTGAGGACCTGCAAACCTGAGTGTTTCAAAACTCAGCATCCTTTACCAAATGCCTGTCTCTGGGACCCTGCCTCTGTCTTTATAAAGCAAGGATGGATGGCATTTCCCTGTCACAAAGGAGAATAGTGAAGATAACTGCAGTAAGGATTGTGCAGCTTTCAGATACTAAATACCAATTACACAGGGCATTGGGGTGTAATAAGAAAGCTCAGGAATGAAAAGGCCAAAGCAATAAAGCTAAATGAATTATTTACAATCAGCTACAGGATGAACCCACAGAAGAGCCTTTCAGACCTGTCAAATCAATGGAACCATCTGCTCTTGATGTGCCAGTAGACAAAGTTTAATAGCAAATCAATAAAATGAATAGTAATAAATTACCAGGATGAGACGAATGACTGAAATGTGTGCAAGTGGAAAATACAAAGGCATTTCTTTAAAGGGAGACCACAGATTAATTAAATCTAACTTGAGTAACAGATAGATCTACTTAACCTTGTCAGAGGAACAGTAATCTCATGGACCAGGAAAAACACTTGGATTTCCAGAAAGCTTATGAAAGACTTCCTCACCAAAAGATCATAAAATATAAAAGATATGGTGGTCTAGGAATAAAGGATTAGTAAATGTTCAAAGGACAGGAAACAGGGGTTAACAAAGAAGGTTTTATTTTTGCAACAAAGGAATTCCCATAAGTCATCTAGAAAAGGTGGTGAAAAATAAGGCAATAATATTTACAGAAGACACTGAACTATCAGGGTAGCAAAGCCCCAAACTGACTGAGAAGACATGAAAAAGGATTTCAAAATGTCAAGTGACTGGATGGTAAAATTCTTGATGAAATTTGGTATCAGTAAATGCAAAGGGAGGCATGGGCAATATCAGTCCTTGGTAAATGTATATACTGATACACACTAGCTCAGCAATTACTCCCCAGGGAAGAAACACTTTTTCTATTTTCTGTTATATAACTATTCTTCTATTTCTCTACTTTTATAGGAAAACATGAATTCAGTGCACAGCAGTAGTGAAAAAGGCAAATCTGCACCTACAATTTAAGGAAATGAATGAAGAACCAAACAGAAATCATTGTTATTATACCATGAAACAAACACCCACACACATCTACTAGAGACAGTCCTGATCCCCGCATCCTGAAGAGGAAAAGGCAAGGAAGCAGCAGAGAGGCCAATAAGGGCAATTTGCTCACAGGGACAGATGACACAGAGTAAGTCTTCTCAGCTTTAAAAATGATCACCAAGGAAAGAGTGCAATAAAGATAATAAAATTACAAATTTCAGCAAAGAGGGAATAGGGGACACTCGCTCACTGTTCTCACAATACAAGAAATTGAGGGTATCATAATTTAACCAGTAACACATAATACACAATATGCAATTAACCAGTGCATGTTGTAGAGTCTGAAAATTTAAATGGGCCTAAAAAAACTCTTCCAAAGAAGAGAAAAATCCATCAAGGCTATTTTGATAGTATTGGAATGTCTGCTGTTAGAAACTAGTTGAGACAAAATAATGGATGGGAAGAACCTTTGGTCCAACGGAGTTTGGGGGCCATGTTCACCTTCACACGTTCACCCTACATCACTGGGGCTTTGATTTGATCTGTATAACTTGAAAACAGAGTCATTTGGCTTGTGACAACCTGCTTGAGAGAGTGCTTGCCATATTTGTGGAAACCAGCTAAGGAATTCAAGCTGAAACCCCATTTGGTCTTTTGGTTTTCTGCTACTCAGTAGTGTTGCATGATTAGTCCCTGCCCGTGGCAGAAGGGTTGGAACTAGATGATCTTTAACCATTCTGTGATTTTATAATTACACTGAATACAAGAATTGAAAATACATCACAGATTTAAGGGGACTGAAAAATCTTCCTGAAACACAGATTTTACTGATTCATTTTCATTAAAAACTACAATGTCATTTTTATTTGAGACAGAATTTTACTTGTACAAGACTTATTGTATATAATAATTTCAAAACCTACCTATGTATGTTTAGGTTTACAAGATTTTGGATGCATGTGCATCTTTCTAACCTAGTAGCATTAGGATTTTAAGCAAACTGCTGAATACATCCAATGTCCTCAATACAGCATCGTATTTCTCTCTGCAGCTAATCCAAGTATTCTTCATTTTTAAAGAAAACCTCCCACTACAAATCTAGGTCCTTTTGCCTCTGGGTAAAGATATGAGCAGAAGGGTAATTTCCCAGAAAGTGTTTCTCAACATTATTAGTAAAAATGTTTTCATTTCTAGGGAACATAAACTATTAAATTGGATGTTAAATAAATGCTGAAGCAGCAACATCTAAAGAAACCTGTTAAGGAATATTTTTGCATGGTTACACCTCGCAATAAACTAAATAAGAGAAATATCATTATAATGTTGATGCAAAAAATGCCTTGGAGAAAAAAGATGCTATGTATGCCCTACAGATATCTTTGTTCTTGTCTCCTGCTAAATGATTGACAGGATAAAAATGAAGTGATTAACTTCTAGCTGACAGAAAACAGTAAGATGGGTCTGTAATGACGGCACCCGCGAGTGGCATAGCGTCCTACTTATCTGCATTTTAAAGCAACAGCTGCTGGGTCTTTTGCAATGTCTGCGGAATTTTGAAGAGAAGCAAGATTAGAAACAACAGCACATCTTTGCCACAAACTGCCACGAAACTGACCCTTACAAGATAGAGGTTGAACAGAAAGTGTTGGGCATACATGAAATAATTGCACTGGGACTGGGGGAAGCAGCTCTTTTAACTCTCGACATCTATGTAAAAATACCCTGACATCTCTAAATCAACAGAACCCAGACGTATGGTTTCACTGTCTACCAAATTTCCTCTAGTCTGAGCCATTTGTCTTGAAGGTCTTTATTCAATCTGGACACTTCTACTACAAGAAGTTAATTCTAAAAGGATGCAGGTGCATTATTAGACTACATTTACACAGCCAGACCTATCTGCACCAGAGAGTGCTCAGTACTGCCCACTGGTTTGCAACCTTAGCATCCAAGGCTAATCCCCTCTAGCATATACAATCCACTCAGTTTAGCACTGGGCTCAGGGCTGCTTTAAGCCCATGTCACAACCTATGGCCCTGAGAAATAATTAGTTGATGAATGTGGTATTCTCCCTCTTCAAAGTGGCTGAAGCAATGCAAGCAGTATGTCGTAGCCTCACAGACCATGTTTCATAGCATGACACAAGAATTATGTTGTATGTCCAAAACAAGTAGCATGAGGGTATAACGGGATCTCTTAGAGTGAAAGCCTACAAGACTGTGTCATGCAAAGGCAACCAAACACGCTGATGTGTTATCCATGCTGCCCAAAGAAATCTCTTGAGTGAACTGTCCTAAGTATAACCAATTCACATTTGGTCTTGAAGGGAACTAGTTGGTTTGCTCCAAAAGGAAGCTGGGGCGTAAAGGAGCAGTACAGTGTGAGCAACCAAGGCCCTGGGTGCCAACTGGGCTGCTAGATTATCTGGATTACATAGTCATACCCAAAGAATTGTGCCACAGTAACTTATTCTTAGAAATAACGTCATTTTGTTGGTGAGATAAAGACTTATCTAACACATCCCATTGCAACAGCTGGAATTCCTATTTTGGAGCGAAATGAATTCATTAATGCGAATGAGACTCACAAATTAACTATGATATTTTCTTTGCTAATCATTGATATTGTCTTTAAAATGGCCTGCAAAGGGTTTCTTTGGGAGAAAATGGCAGCTCTGAGAGTCCTACAGCAGCACAAAATCCCATGCGACTTGTTTTAGATACAGCTATGACTGTGATTGTAATTGCCTTGGACTTTCTTGATGATCACTATTCAGAAGCTTCAGATGATCCTGAAAATCAGAACCATTTCTAACTTTACCTCTTTGGTAGTCACTTGAAGTAAGGTAAAAGGGTATTGAACACAGTCTTATGACAAAACTTTGTGGAGACTGATAGGCTACTCAAAGCTGAGAACAAGATTCAGACTGAGTATTTTTAATGCCCAAAATGGACTTAGATGGATTTGAAGCACCAAGGCTTTGCTGCAAAATATAGAGTTCCTACTCCTTTCAGTAGACCAAGTATTTTAGACTACATTTGCTATCACATATTTATGAACAGAATGTCTCTCTCTCTCTCATTTAAACATTTATGGAATTCACATTTAAAGCAGAGGAATACCCAGACTGCATTAAAACCCTATATGGGTCAATCTTATGCTTTGAATATGCCTAACAAATATATGCAGAAGTGAATGCAGAAAAAAATCACAATTATTATTCAAAAATAGGAATAATATTTACTATAAAATTTGATATAATATTCACATTTTTCTGGTAGCCTAGTGGTCAGAGACTTACCTGACTATGGCAAAGTCAAGATTTTGCCAAACCATTGACTGAGGAAGTGGGAGATACAAATGCAGTTCCTTCAGCAGACTGAATGGATTCAAAGCCAGAATTCCCTTGTCTTCATAAAGTGCCCTAATCCCCAGGCTGCCTTTTGTGCAAAGGACATTTTTTACCCCTTCCCTTGAAAAGGCAGTATGACCGATGGGTCAGGAAGGTTAAAGTTTGGGAGAAAGAAGTTGGCGGGGACCCGTCAACCGGAGGCTTGGGAATGCAGTGGCAAATGAGTTGTCCTGACTGTTGTCAGTGATTCCAGGTGGATTTGACTGAAACAGCAATAATGCAGGGAAAAGGCAGAGTGATTGAACCTAATCCACCGTTAAGGTGCTGCCATGCTCTGTAAGGCAGCTCCATTAAGGATGCATTTGGCCAAGCTCCCTGCTTAGCACAGCAAAACAGAATTCCCTACTCAACACTTCCATTTACTATACGCAGATTTTACGTAACTAAGTTAGGCACCTTGCATCACCCTCTATAGACCATGTTTTATGAGATGTTATGGTGCCAAAGCTGGGTTCCTGTAGCTCATAATATGGCCTGAAAGTTGTGTGCAGTTCTATCAGTCATACAGGTAATATTTCATTCAGTTATGCTCAGTGTCTCTGCATCCTCACCCGGCTGCCTGAGGACTGATTACTCCTACAAGCCTCCTTGGAAAATGCTTTTAGCAGTATCAGTTCCAAGTTTCTCCCCCCACTCCCTCACCGTCAATCAGCAATAATGTTTTTAATTGAGGCTGCTAAATCCTCTGCTTTGACCAAGAAGTCTGTTCTCCTTGAGTGACACTGAAAACTATTCAGTATGGAGTGTGGTGGTTCAAGGTTTGACCCACTTTGTATTGACTCGAGGAAGAACAAGATTGTGCCATGTTGCTGAGTGGCAACATCAATTCCTTAAACACTGTGCAGTGAGATCAATGAAAATAAATCAATACATCACTTTAAAAATGGTGTCATGGAAAGAAGTCTCATAGGCTTTCAGTTAAGAGATAAAAGAGGCAAAGAACAGTATTTGCTGCAAGCACAGTAAACCAAATACTGGGAAAGTCCTATAAAAAATACATTAACCTCCTTCACAGACTGTCACCAAATGGGATTATTTCAAAGCTCGCTCTGCTCCCTGTCATTAAGAGGAGCAGCTCATCCCTCAGTTTTCCTAAACAAAACTTAGAGGTTTACCAAATAAAATGAGATTATCTTCTGCCTACATAGCATAAGGAAAAGGATGAGAATAGGATTTAAAATAAGGTAGGAGTGATATGACAGCAATGAAAAGATTTATGATATTGCAGAGGTCTGAGAGAGCCTGAAAAAGCAGAACATCAAAACATGGGGACTGCCATACTACCATGCCTTGCTACCATTTCCAGTTACCATGAATCTGAAAGGAATGCTGTTGAAACAGCATTATTTGTATGGTTGTATTAGGCGAAGAAATACGTTTCCTGGTAGTTTAAATTTTTCCGTTTCCCTCATCCACTTAATTAATTATGGGGGGTGATTTGTTTGAGAAGCAGAAGGCATTCCTGATGGTTTAATTATGGTTTAACTGATGTCTTGTGGAATTTGAGAAAATGACCGGTTTATTCAATGGACGAGAATTTATTGTGATGTTTTTGTCATAGCAAAGTGAATTACGATTTTATTCAACTGAACAGAATTCTTAGAACATTAAAATACATGATTGATAAAGGTGTATTTTTACAATTACCATTTTATTTGCATATTAATGCAAGGAGCTGCATGGAATAATCTTTTTGAGGAGCGCAATCCCGTTCTTTCTGAAACCCAGCAAGGACTGAATCTAAATTAAGCTTGAAAAATTCATTTGAAATACACAACTGGACTGCAAGAGTGGAAATGAATATCAAGGGATGGACTATAATTTCAGAACACTGCCCTGGGGAGCAAGAGCTGAACAGTGGAGTCTCACTAATTTGCTTCTCACTCAACCCCAAAAATAATAGATGTCTGTAACTATAATCACAGTGGACATCTTCTAGGTTTGTGCATTACAGCCTGAGTCCTACACAGCCAAAATCCCACTTCACTCTGAATTCCAGACAGACACAAAAACATGGCTCTGAAGGTTTGAAAGATGTGAAACGTAGTGACTGGAGCTGTGCTTCTGAAGTAATGAAGAGCTGAAAAGCATGACTGATGAACTCTTAGATAAAGGATTAATGAGCAAGCTGTCTGTAGTTCATCAAAAGACTGATGGAAATCTACACAAGGTACCTGCGGCATACCTTGGAGAAGGATGTGGAGACTGGGAACCATCCAAATACAACATTAAAGAGATGGATAGCGCAAGAACAGAATGGAGTGATTCCAGCTTATATGTATATTTCATGTATGTTAACCAATTAGAGCATAAAAAACACATGACAGAAAATTACTTGCAGGAGACCATGATTTAATGTACAGAGAGCAGACAGAACATGAGTAAAAGATAGATGCAACTTGAACTTTTTAAAAAGTTCTAACTATAGGCAGTTACTGCTATTTGATGCTTGATCATTGGGACCCAGTGTATATGCAAAAACGCACTATACAAGCATGGACACAGGGACAGGCTGTGAAGATGGAATGTATATACAAGTTTTCCAGGCAGGTTTAGCAGTCTACCATCCTTTAACATACAGGGACTACCCACAAGAATGTTCGTTCCTCACTGTGGGAAGCCACCTTCTTGTCCATGTCCATTTTGGGGACTTGTCTCCAGGAGGCATTTAGCCCTTGTTTAATGGGAACAGGAGCCATTTTCACCCCAGAAGACAAGGTATCCCCAAACAAGAAATACATCCTTCTAGCATTACCTTCTCTTGCTCATAGGAGAAGCAGGATGACTGAGGCCATCATAACTATTCTATTATTGTAATTTTAAGCTGCAAATGCACTGAGGTCAAACTATAAATGCTTTCCTCCATTAAAGCATGAGGTACAATTTCACAGGCCTTCAGGAAATATAGAGGACAGCCCCTTTTACAGTGCACAATTGCTCAGCAGCCCAAACATCTAAATTGTTCTTTTACCAAGCACAATTAGCAATTAATCAGCCATTAGGGAAACCTATGTCAAACAAAATACTGGCAGAGGAAACTTCAGCCTAATAGATGGCTGCTTTTATCAGTGAAAAATGCTGAGAAATCAAAAAAGAAATTCTAAAATTAGATAATCAGCTTGAAGTTTCAATTATTCTTGGAATAGGGGATGATTAGATTATTCTGTACACTGGGAAAAACCAATTCACACAAATACAGAATCTCTAAGTCCCAGACTATCATGATTATTTAAACAGTGTTTATATTTTCGTACAGCACTCCTCACCAGATCTAATTAGAGTAAATGACTTCTGTTGGTACTTCATTTTTCCAAGAATAGTCTGCAAAGCTGATTTTTTAAATTATCTTTACCCCATAAAGTCCTATTATTATGTATACAGTGTGAGCAGAGGTAAAACACGTCAAGAAGAACATATCCAGTGTTTGACTTCAAGAGATTGCAATGCTTCTGGTATAAATATCACTCAGAGATAATCTTACTGAAGTATTTGACCTAAATGGCAGCAAGTCTGCTTTCTAGCTATACTCAGAGAGAGCACAAGTCTTGGTTTTGCCCACATCTCAGCACTCCTGACCCTCTCTTGTGGGTGTAGCATTTTTGGTACGTAATAAAGACCCAATTACAATAAATACCCCCTTTTTGCTGACTGAAAAGACAAAGTACTTGACTTAGAAGGCTATACCTCTAGATTAAGGTGAAGACAGATCGCATTCCAATAAGCTTGGACTGCTAGCAGCTCATTTCCAGAACAGCTCTGCAGAGAAATAACAGCACTGAAGATTCCATAGTTACTTTTCTTTCTTCTGCCCCTCACAACACAAATGGATGAAACCCCAGATATATGATATGCTTTCAAATGAAAGGATATTCTGTGTTTTCAATGGAGTTTATAGGAGTCAACGTGGTTTCTTTATGACTTGTGTGTGGCTCCAGTACCTTAATAATATGACAGAAGTTAGGGACTGAGGAACTAGATCAGACTATTCTTAAACCTGTTGGGATTTTCTTGTTTATGACACATCATAACTACAACCAGAGCCTAGGTCACCTTGATCTGAAGCTTAAGCATCAGAAGTACTCTTCTGATCCCATTAGAAAAACTGCCTCTGATGAGTTTCCTTTTCCAATATGGATGCAATGAAAAAATCCAACCTCTTTTCACATGTCTAATTCATAAATGTCAGGAAAAGTCTGAACTGAGACGCCAGAGTTCTGTGACTTAGAGAGTCTCAAATGATTTATTCAAAATCTATTTACCTCCAGCAGGTCTCCTACAATGAACAAACAGCTCATCATAGTGCTTCAGCATCACTCCATCTCTCTCTAACAATATAACTGTGTATTTTTAGGTCCTAAATCAATATAGAACCTGGGCTTCTCCATTCCAGGATGATATCACTTATCTTCCTGGAGGAAGAGCTCAGATAGGATCAAAAATTCTTTGTGTTCTTTAAACACGCCGAGCACTTCTAAACAGGAACTTGGAGTAAAATTCTTGTTAGTACCAAGATTTTTGTCTGAGTTATGAAGGCATATGACTCCTTGATTCACGCCACATTAACCATTAGTTATACTGACTGCAGATGGATTTTACTGCGGATTGTAAAGATATAATTATTACTGAACATTAAATAAACACATTCAGAATATTTCCCTTGTTCCATATACTTATCTGTCTGCTCTTCCCAGATAGAACAAAATCCCATTTCAAGTTGATGCCTCCTGTAGCTGTGAAATAGATTTAGAACCCAAGGCAAGTGCAAGAAAAACAAATGCAAATCTTTTGTAATGCACTGGGGTATGTAGTGCATCTCCATAGATGGAACACTAAAAGTGCAACTGCAGTGATATAATACTTTTATATAGTTTCCTAAAAAAGCATCATTGAAACATGAGTGCAATTGAAGTGTCCTTTCTTAAAAATTCAAACACCAACAAACCAAGTGAGGATTTTCCTTTCACTTGTCTTAATGCAAATTAAAAGCTGCTGCACTGAGTCAAGGAAATTATAGCAATTAAAAAGCTTAGGGAAAGGAAACTTTGACCCTTCTGCACACTGCCCACATTAAAAAGGAATGTATTCTTACGTTTGTCCAGTGCCTGATGGCTTTGGGAAGACAATACAGAAAGAATAAAACTAAAGTAGCTTAAGAAGCACCTACCATACAACTCTGTCACACTCTATTAAAAGGAAAACAACCTCATCTTCTACAGGCTATAACTTCAGCAATGGTCCTTGCATTCAGAAAAAAAACATTAATTCAGTCAGATTGCCTATTATTTCATACCTTCAGTGTATCCTGTCTGCTGATTGTGATTTCCTTCACATCTTTTTCTCCAGATTTCTTGCAGCCAGAGCTGCTGCAATCCTCAGTAACGGCAAAACTATCTGTTGAGTTTTACCCAAAGTGTTAAATTTGTTTCATTATTCCTTAAGAGAGCCTGAAGGTGAGTACTGCTGAATTAATGTCTACTACTTGTGCAGCAGACACAGCAGATAAATCTGTTACTGAGGATGTGGTCTAGAGTGAGGTGTCCCTGCCCATGGCAGGGGGGTTGGAACTAGGTGATCTTAAGGCCCTTTCCAACCCAAATTATTCTATAATTCTATGACAAGGAATTTAGAAGAAATTTTCCTGTATTTCTGATGATCTGTTTAAACGTTTTCTGAATTTTAGCAGCAAAACACAACAATAAAATTAAACTAGAAAAACCTTTAAAAATACACAATCTTAAAAGCATCAAGAAAATAAAAGCTTACTACATTAATATTGTAGCTACAATAAAGTAATACTTTTTGGCCTATCTAAAAAGGCAGCTAAAAATTCAAATATTGAAGTAAATTCTCAGGCATTTACTGAATAAAAGCAGATTGACAGGAAAGAACAATTATTTGCCACAAACCCAGTGAAACTCACCTGGCTTCCAGGTTTCATTTCTGTTTTGCACACAAGTTTATAATCTGTGCTGAATGCCTGTGGTTACTGCACCTGCATCAGGACATGTTACGAGCTGTGGGCTTCAAACTGACCCATCACCTTGTAGCAGTAGCCACTAGATCCAGCTGAATAGTAAGCCCAACACAGGAATTGATATTAAGTGTGTCAGGGTCCACTTCTACTACTCTGTGTTATGTTTTTCTTACTGATACTCTAATTTACTATTAAAGTATAAGTAGATGATTAGATTTCCAGAGACTTAACAAGAAAATTCAGGTCCATTTCAGTTTTGCTGAAAGATCTGTTAAAGTTCACACGACTTTTGAGATGAATCCATATGCAAATATCAGTGATGAAGGAAGGATTCTGATTATTACTTGTGGAATATCTCGTGATTCTAACTTGAAACCAGGGTAAAGACTGATGACTTTGCCCAAGGAAGTTGTGAATGCTCCATCCCTGGAAGTGCTCAAGGCCAGGCTGGAGGGGGCTTGAGGCAACCTTCTCTAGTGGAAGGTGGCCCTGCCCGTGGCAGGGGGTTGGAACTGGATGATCTTAAGGTCCTTTCCAACCCAAACCATTCTGTGATTCTATGATTCTCATTGCAGTTTAGTTGGGGCTAGCTTTACCCAGAATGAAACCCACATGAATCGGATCTGACAAAGTGCCATGCACTGAAATTGTGCCATTCCTCATAACTCTAATATAAGCTTTAGGAACCTAGTTGTGACCATGGTAATGGTCCTTTATTTCTGTAAAGAAGGACAGGTGTGAAATCAGGACCAGACACTAACATGCTAAACAACAACAATATATACTAGTTATTTAATATCATAATAAATTTGCTATTAAATTAGTAACAAGTACATGTCATAAAAATCTGCCTGTAATTTCATGCCTGGATGAGACACTGGGGCAGAATAACTCAGAGAATAAATGTACTTTCCAGGGCATCTCATAGGACATTACATTCACAGCTTTTCCCTGCAGCAGAGCCTTCTTGTCACAACAGATCTCTGTGGACATGGCAATGCTCTGACTACCAGGATAGAAAGGACAAAATCACTTCCATCGCTTGGACTGAAAGGGTGATCGCATTTTCAACCTGAAAACCATGTTAGAAACATTGCTTCCACCATGTTTCCTGCAGTGCTACTGCAAATGGTTTTGATTCTGTTTCGATTCAGTTAATCCATTTTCAAGATGAGTTCACACAAATACCTTTTCCTGTACAGAAATATTTGAAGAAACTATAGATGTTTTTCAAATATAAAAATTACTTCAGGAAGAATAGTTCCTGAAGTATATATCTTGACAGACAAAATCTGATTAGCTGCGCATGGAGGGGAACAGCCAAAAGGACTCAACCTTGGCTTTTATCTTGAACCATCTGCAAGAACGTGGCAAAATACCTCTTGATGGCCATTAGGCTGTGCTTCCATTTTGTGACTGATAACCTGTGATCCTTATCTGTAGAAACCTTCTTACAGTCTCTGCAGAAAGGATTAATTACAAGTCAGTCACTGCAACCTCTACCTGGATTCTAAATTGTCTCAAGGACAGCAAGAAGAGAAAGCGTGTCTGCAGACATAATGCTTTCAAAAGGGAAATTTACAAACCATTTTGGCTCCTAGAAAGAAAGAGTATTGATACTTCTTGGAAATGGAGAAGACGTAGTATTAGAAGCACACTAAGGCAAAAACTATTCCAACTTGGTGTAACTGAAATCTAAGTGGTTAGAAATAGGAGAATCCTTGTATGCTGTCAGGCAACTACTTCTGTCCTCATTTTTCACAAAGCTTTCAGTTTCTGCTCACTATGCCAGGACCCTTTTGAACAACTAGGAGAAAGATGTGGGAGCAAAAATAGCAACACGCCTTCTCTGTAAGCAGTGGTTTGTATAGCAGTAGGTATTATGTGGTGCTAGCAGGTGTATTGATAATTATAGCAGCACAGTGCATTGGGTGAATGAATGGGGCTGCCTGCAATGTCAACTGAAAAGCATAAGAAAAAGAAATAGAATTTTGGGAAGTGGGTGAATGTTTTGTTATTATAGTTCCTGCTTAGTGAGGAACATCTGGCAAACTCTTCACTAGACAGCTCTGTTTGTTTCTTCTTTTATGTGCTACTTCTGTAGATAAAGCAGTTAGAACAAGTACTTGTAAGAGAAGCGTGAACCACAATCAGAGCTTTCCCAAGTTGGAGACATGGCAGAATGCAGGTAACAGATACACAGAGGTATGATGTATGAGGAAGAAATTCTTTACTGTGAGAGGGGTGAGGCACTGGAACAGGCAGCTCAAGGAAGCTGCCTCATCCCTGGCAGTGTTCAAGGCCAGGCTGGACACAGGGGCTTGGAGCAACCTGCTCTAGTGGAAGGTGTCCCTGCCCGTGGCAGGGGGTTGGAACTGGATGATCTTAAGGTCCTTTCCAACCCAAACCATTCTATGATACTGTTATCTTTTTTACTCCATTTACTTTGAACATGAAGTGCATTCAGGGAGCATCAAATCCCATCTCGTACAGCTGGTGTGCGAGAGGGACAGATATGGAGCAAGCAGTGCAAACCCTGCTCCTGCACAGCAGCCTGCTAGGGCTGAGATGGATTCTCTGAGACACCAGCTTCCCATACTGACCAGCACCACACAAGCACCATTCACTGGAAACTTAGCAGACTGGGTGCATCTGAACCAGGATCTATTCAATATGATGCCAGTGAGGCCTGGGATTACCTGGACTTTCTGTTTCAGTACATTGCTCCCTGTTGCAAGACTGGAGTGGCAGGGAACAATGAAATGGAGTTGCTGAGGAGCTCTGTGTAATCCCCAACTCTGGAAGACAATTCCTCACGTCCTTCCCAGGCTCACTGTAGAGTTAGTACAGCCATTTCTACGTCTAATGAGAAACAAAAGGGTCAGCAAAACCTACTGGTCACACTCAGTCTCATCACTTAACTTGGTTGAACTCCCTTCTCATAATTGGACTTACTTGCAGTGCTCCTCCTCATTTATCTTTACTGGAAGGCACTTCAAATGGGAATTCCCACTGCTCTTTTCAGCAGGGTTATGTCGTGTTTCAACACTTTGCTCAGCTTTGTTCCAATGCAGCTAATTTGGAGGCCCTGTTCTACAGTGCCTTTATAACTTTTCTGTGTAAGATTTCAAGTAGAAAACTCTTTAATAGGGGCCAAGCAGTTTTCCCTCTTTCTCTTACAGTGGTCACTGTGCGAAGAGTCTCTGCTAGCCTGCTCTGTGCCAATGCTCAGATTTGGATTTCCAACTTTTGACTGTACACCCACAAGCTTTTACTTCAATGGGTTTACTTTGCTACGGTCAGAGTCTAACTTTCTGCCTTGTACTTTTCCAGTTGTAAACTGTGCAAACTGATGGTGCCCTCTTATAGCAGTTGACATGGAAACATTTTAAGAAACTGTTTGTTGGATAAGACTGCTTTCCACATAGAACAGACACAGCTTAAACGCATGTTTTGCTGACTCACTTTCAGCCATTTTAAGCCATAGACAGTTTATCTTCATTGTCACTATCCCACCCTGCACCAATGAATCATGTTCTGAGTCTCTGGTTAGAAATAGGCTGAAACTGACTGTTCTCATCACAGAAACTTCAAAGAAATCCTATTCCCACACGTGGCCGAGTTCATCATCATCATCATCTTCTACCTTGGAAATTATTCCAGCTGACACTTTCCTGCTGGATATGTCTCCAATCCAGAATACAGACAGTCCCACTAGGGAACTGAAAAGCAGAATGTATGTGCAATGAAAAGTTATTAAAGCATTAAAGGTGTGCTGCTTCTTTAGAGCTGGCATCATGTCAAGCACATTAGCTGTTCTGGGACATTATTTCAATAACTTATGAAACAGAACAATAAGGAAAATGGCCAGAAGTATGTACTACTTACTCCTACTGAAGCTGTTAATAGAAAAGCTGTCTCAGCAGGCATTAATAATTCAGCACTGAGGACATGATTTCAGGTCTCAGCTAGTTATTTCGTATCTAACAAGTTTTACTGATAATGTAAAGATCAGATGAATTAGGCAACAATGGCTTTGATAAGGAGCTGCTTTATATTCTGTTTTACATTTTAAACTTCAGGCAGAGCTTGTTATCTGAGATTACTGTAGGCTGTGGTTTATTCATGCAGGGCTCAGTCCTTGGAGGTGCCCAGTACCCCGTGCATTAGCTCTTAATCTTGAGCACAAAGTATTCAATGATTTGCAAAGCCACAGCCAGATAGAAATGAAACTGCTTTTTGTCCCTTTTTGATACAACTGGAGAATCGTCTTCGATAAAAGGCTTGCTGGGCTGTTGGTTCATGCTAGAGCAGCTAATGGTGCATCACAGTGCACCTCAGGAAGGAATCAGTCAGATTTGTTTCATACTGGGTACCTAGGAGTAGTAGATATGATAAACATGAAGAGAGAGAGCTGGTGTCAGATGCAGAGATGAGGCTGCTTTGACTGATGTGTTTACATGTTCAGTTTTCACCCTCCATTAACCACTTCTTTGTCTGTTATTAAAAATTGCAAACAAACCTCATTTTTCCGTAACTGTTCATTAGCACCAACACTGCAAAAAAATACCAGATGAATAAGAAATATAGTAAGTGTTATGAAGAACTGTAGTAGCTTGTGAGGTGGTCAATAGTTTCAGCTGACTACATAGCGAATACATCAGTTTTCACAGTCCTAGGGTATAAGTGAGACATATGTTAAATTTACAGCTGGGTGTTTCTTCTTTTAGCACAAAAATTCCACCAAACCGTAAGCCTGAAAGCTTTTGAATTGTGAATATTCCAAGTTTAATAATTCTCACATGCATCTTTCATCTGTGAGTGGCAACACTGTTGTATAACTTAATTAAGGCACTTTGGTTAAGGACCTGAGAATTTCACTGGCATAATACAAAGAAGTCTGAAATGCTTGTAGCTCCCACTGACATCAGTGAAAGCCCACCTCAACTTCCCCCTCCCAAAACAAACCAACAGCCTCTCTCCAGATATTCTTCAACTGTTAGTTGAATTTTTTAATACCTCATTTAGTCTGTACTTAGCAGCATGGTACTTCTTGTAAATGCCAAAAAAATAATCCTCTAAGCACATAAACAGTCTGAGTTTCATAAGAAAGCATTATGTTTGTATTGCCAAAAACTTGTCATCTTCCTTCTTCATTTTACAGATAATCACAGGTTCTGTGAGCCAGATATTTTGCTCCAAACTTGAATTTCAAAGTAATCAATAATAAGTATTTGTTTGGATTTATTACCCATTGTATTAGGTGACTCTTGTATTCCAGCATATCCCTCATCCTCCTCTGTTCCTCAGTGTCTCTTATAATTAATAAAGGCCTGAATGAATAGTTATTCAGTTATACTGTTCAGCTCCTAAATATCCCCCTGGGAAAAAGGTCTCTCAAGCACAGAGATTGACCCTCCTTGCTCTGAAAAACAAAGATAGAGAATACTGGTGCTAGCAGGATGTAAAGAAGACTCTACATTCAGAGAAAGAAATGCTAAAAAGCAGTAATGGAATATTCAGAAACTCATAATTAAGCAGGACACGTGTCTCAAGCAGGTTTTGATTTTCCGGTCTGAAATGGCATTTCAAGTGCAACAGCCCATTTCATGAGTGTGGGTTATGCACATAATGATCTGACCATTTCCAAACCTGTTAAACACTACTCTAAACCCCAGCTCTCTGTATTATACCATTTATCACAGATTTCCTGAATGTATTTTTCCATTCCCTACTATAATTTGGACTGTTCAATTTTCTAGGTATCATCCAAGGTAAGTGAACAAACTGTACTAAAATTCCACTTTCCTCCACTTACTGTTCAGTAAAGACAACTCTAACAGTGTCTATCATGCCATTAAAGCATAGGCATGGCTGTGTAAGCTCTAGCTGTTTCCCCATCAAACCCAAACAGTAATGCCTAGGTGCCAAACTCTTACATTCACTCCCCAGAAATCCAGATTGACCTGCAATGCTCTGAAGCCTGAAAGAAACGTACAGCAGCGGGGTTGGAACTAGGTGATCTTAAGGCCCTTTCCAACCCAAACCATTCTATGATTCTAGAAATCATAAACTCACCCAGCTTGATGACCTTGCACTGAACATGTGCAAACAACAGTTGAAAGTGAATTTAGATGGAACTGTGGGGATAAGCATATGGGGAACAAACCAGACTATGAAAACAGGACTGACCATGTTTCAAAACTGTGTTGCAGTGTCTTACTGAAACACGCAGCAGAAGCATTCACAGACAACAGCCAGAAAGCCTGATGCTACAGTTGTTTCAACATAACTACTCCGTGTGTGTATGAGAGTGAGAGACACTCACTCAGTGTTGGTATGATTCAGGTCACACAATCTGAAGTGTCTCTAATACAGGTGTTTACATCTCAGCTAATCACCTGAGGCTCCTTCCACTCAGCTGTGAGAAACAGACATTTTTAGGGCACGATTCGCCTGAGCAATTTTGGATGTCTACTTCTGGATGAGATGAATTGTACTCTGAAAGTGCCAAGCACACTCCTCTGACTCCTGAGAGATACAAGGCAACTAGCTTAAGTGAAGATGCTTCGCCATGTTCATGTGGATATAGCATATAATTAACACTAACATACACGTACTGGGATTTTCTTTTATATATATATATGTACATTTATATATGTATAAATATATATATTCCCTCTCCTTGCAATGAGTGTTTAGGTATGACCATTTCATACCTCTGCTTCCCTCAGTACCTCCCATCTGAAAAGCCCTGATGAAATGATCTTTATCACATTTCTCCTTCCAAGTCTACACAGCAGAGGTTCCCATCACCCAGTCTGATGCTATCATGTGTTCAGATTTCACTAGCATGATGTCTCCAAGAACGGCGTTTCTCATGTGGATTTCGGCCCGCATTGCAATCTGCTGTGCAGCTCTCCCAGGGGAATTTTGCCCATGGAGCTTTGACCTGTCTCTTAGGAGCCTTGACCTGGTGTTCGCTGGCCTGTAGGGGTTCACTGCCTCAAAGAAGACAGGGAGACTGAACGGTGGCTCTAACAGACACAATATGAAACCAGACCCAGATGCAAGATTCAGTCTTCACAAACTGCCTCAGCCAAGCTTCAGTTGTACTCAGAAGAGTTCCCAAGTGGGAATTTCTGTGATTTGTTGAAAAACAAAGTCTCTCTAAGCAATAACTTCAATTTAACTTAATAATTTAACTTAAGGAGAAGTTCAGGTTAGATATAAGGAAGAAGTTCTTTACAGTGAGGGTGGTGAGGCACAAGAATGTCTACTTCTAGATGTTGCCCAAGGAAGTTGTGAATGCTCCATCCCTGGCAGTGTTCAAGGCCAGGTCGGATAGAGTTTTGGATGGTTTAGCATGTGGTGTCCCTACCCGTGGCAAGGGGGTTGGAACTAGATGATCTTAACGTACTTTCCAACCCTAACTATTCTATGATTCTATATAGCATCATGCTGATTTCTAAGAAGTATGATTCTATGGAATTGTGTATAAAAGTATCTAATGCCCAATGGAGAACTCATTTTGATGGAAATCAGAGTAAACAATCCAAAGTACCTCAACCTTGACTTTCTTTCACCTGCTGCTATGTTGCTATGGCAAATCTTCAGCTCCTGCTCCTCCTGGCTCAATAAAAAATGGACCAGAACACACTCATTTTTAACACATAATGGTTTTTGTTTGTACAGCACACATCTATCAAAGCTATGAAATGCTTAGCACTAATTCCAGCTAGAAGACAGAAATGCAGTGGACTAGCAGGCAGCTGTTTGCACTGTGCGGTGTTTATAATTCGCGCAGCATGGGCTGGAACAAAGAGATTGATCTTAAACTTCTTCATCTTATTGGGAAGAGGCTCTGCCCTTGGTTACAATTCCCACTGCAGCGTTCTCCCCTGGACAGTTGGTGGAGAGGCAGCTGCAAACCCACTTCTTCTGAATTTACAACTGGATCCTGCCCTGTCCCAGCTCTGATTTCCAACCCCACCTCTATGGCCAACTGTACAATTGGCATTGAGCTGACATACTTGAAAGTAGAGGTGAAGCTGAAATATCTGCATTTCAGTAAGTTCAACCAGTCCCGTTATACAGGGCAACAAGTAGCCATCCCTGGCAGTGTTCAAGGCCAGGCCGGACGGAATCTTGGGTGACATGGTCTAGTGTGAGGTGTCCCTGCCCATGGCAGGGGGTTGGAACTACATGATCTTAAGGTCCTTTCCAACTCTAACTACTCTATGATTAGGTGGAATGATGTTTGGCCACTGATGGTATTGAACAGTGACAATGAAAAGGCTGGTGTGTGTGTGAAGCTTTTGAGTTGTTTCTGCAGAGTGATACACCTTCCCATTGGCTGTTTGTGGCTTTTGATAGTTGGTATTTTTAATTATAGATGTTATTTCAGAAACTGTCGTGTTTGAATGAAGACTAAAAGGTGCTGTGGCTGTTTATTTGAAGTTTATCTAGTTATTTTTCGTCTGTGCATCAAGAACAGACTGAAAGAAGGCAGTTCTTGGATGCCAGATGATTCCTGAAAGCCTTTTCTTTGTACATCTAGTAGCAATTACTGAAGTGTCTACTTATACCCTCGGAAATCTTGCACTGGTACTTTCAGCTCAGAAGGAATCTAGTAAATCCATAGGAAAAACCCTTCACCATGCTTAAGCTCTCTGCCTCCTCTGGAGCTTGGCAATTTTATACTAAAGTTTCAATGGCTGCTCACTTCACCAAACTTTTTAAAGGACTGTACTTCTCTGATGCTTAACTCTTCAGACGACTCTCATGTTCCATAGCCTGTGGTTAAAGAACATGATCTGACATTTCCTAAGAGTACCAACAGTAACCACATATAGCCTGAAAAATTTGACTATGGATCTGGACCATAGGACAAAGCAGAGCATGCAGCTATTTCAAGACAAACAAATATATAATATTACAAAAGCAGATTTTAAAAACCTTGAGTCAAAAAAATTAAAAGGAAGATACGAATTTGCATAAGAAACACTAAAAAACCCCTATCTATGTATATAGCACAGTGATGGGTTTACTTTCCTCATTAATCATGAGCTCATGGCTGAATTCTAATGAATTAAAAAGAATAATAGCAAAAAATTTTTTAGCCTTTCATTTCAGTTGTTGAATTCAAATTAAGTTCATTCACCTTCAACAACAAGTAAATAATACATTTTGCCATGTTTCATATCTATTCTCTCACTTTCTGCTTTTCTTTCTGTATTTCTTTTCCTCAACAGAAAGACTTAATGACAAAGAGGATAAGGGCTCCCAACAGAGTTAACAGCATTTCCTACTGCTCTATCCTCCCCTGAAGTCTCATACTTCGTCTTTAGTGTCATGGGCTTTCTGATAACATCCCAAATAGAGATACAGGGTTGGTGATACACAAAAGGAACAGGTAGTACTGAAAAAAACCATTTTCAGGAAATTCCTGGGAAATATTCCAGGAGGCATCAGAAATAGAGACTGGGATAAAGAAAGAAAAAGATTATAAAAACCAGGAACACCAGACTTTGTACAGATAAAAGATCATATCAAAGAGCTACACAGTTTCTTCTGAACAAGTAATTCTTGATCACCTTCCTGTGCTTGTATACACTGGTTAAGGGTGACTCCTAATTGCTTTCAGCCAACTACTTCTAGTCCTACATTCGACCCGTTATCCCCCTATTAAATTTTATCTCACTTCATTTGATATAACTCCTTTTATATATCTCAATTAAAAATGTTATGCTATTTAAGTAGTGGCTGGATGGGAAAATCACTGGCTGTAAGAGAATCCTGCATCCAACGAACCCTGCATCCACTAGCAAATCTGTTTATAGAGCTTTGCTTTTCCTCACCCTTTTTTCTGTTGGCTTTTCTATGAGCAGATAATGACTCCAATTTTCAACCATTACAACCTATATGGACCTTATTTATTTCCTTATGCTGCCTAGAGCATACTTATTTACTTTGATTAAGATCCCTGGCTAAAAAATCCCTATGCTTGTACTCAGTGAAGCAAAATCACTACATCCCCAAGAAAGGAAAACAGCAAACTTGAATCATAAACTTGGCATTAAAGCTACAGATTTGCAACATATGGTAGTATGCCTCTAGTCTTCTTGCACATGCTGACCAAAATAATCCATTGAAACAGAAATGTCCTGAGTTGTAAGAATATAACAACAACAACGCTAAATGCCAGACTTTCTACACGGGTCCCTGGCTGCAAAGAGTTTATTCGTAAAGAGAAAACTTCAGTCTCTGAACCCACATTTCTTTTTCCCTTAGTGCCTAACGTAGACATAAGTTACCTTTGTAATTAGTGTATTATGATTTGAACTACCAGTGCCTAGCACAATGCTGCAGGTGCTGCTGTACTACAAACACATTGTAATAGTATGTAAAATACAGAGCTGCTCAAACAGACATCTCAGAGTTAGAAACAGCCAATTGTGTGGGTTTGACTGCAAAAAATTTATGCTAACAGAAGTGACTGAGGCTTTTGAGGTTTTCTGCTTGAGAGATTTGGGGCATTTTTTTGGTATGACTTTGGAATAAAAGAACAGGTTTTGCATTTATGGTTTGGGAAGTGATATTTAGATATGCAGCTAAGACATCAAAGATTCCTGCAGTGAAGCACCAGGGCGTATCAGCCTGGTGAGACAGACCACATCCAGAATTCATGAACTAGTAGTAGAAAACTAGGCTCATAAGTGCACACAGAGCAATACAGTATTCAAGAACTAGGCTGCTCCAGAGGCAGCACAGATGTATTAGCTTGGCTCAGTATGCAAGCTAATAAGCCTCAATTCTCAGCAGGGCTTACCAGGTTGAGGCTGTTACAGGGGTAATTGAGCAGCTCAAACCAGTGAGTTGTTCAAGATCCTGTGTTAGCCCTTTAGGTGTACACCTGAATTGACTTGTGGTTGCTGGCTTGGACTTCCTGCACCATTGCTCCCCATATTTTGGGTTCCTGGCTTACCTCAAGCAAAATAAGCTTGGATATATCCCTACATATCCAATGACTGTAGCTTGTCATAAAATGCAAATTCAAGCCAAAGCTTGACAACAACATCACTCTGTGTTACATCTGTAAAAAACCTGCAGGTGGAATAGCTCCAGAGCCAGAGAGGTCAGAGAAGGTTAGAGATGCATCAAAACTCTTAAGATTTCCAACCTGACCAATGAAATGCTGAGCATGGGGGGAAAAACAAAAATGAAAAGCCGAAAGAAGCATAATTGTTAAGATTATTAGAATATTTGGCACAGAGTCCCATAGATCTCCTTGAGTCCCAAAAGGCATGAGCAACAGCAAGAACTTTGTTAGAAGCAACTGGGCAGTTGCTATGTTATTTACTACTCCACTTTAGCTCCATAGATCAGCTTGTTTAGCACCTCATCTGCATATTTGATCTTGCTAGGTAGATAGTAAATTCTTTGTAGCATAGACTGATAGCAGTATAAAGAAATGCAGGGGGGTAGGAGTAGATTGCCACGCACTTAGAATATCATCTAATAGCCCTTGCTTTGTTAGAACAAGGTCTTGGGAAAGAAGTGCTCTTTATGAGAATGATCAGTCCCTGTCTGGGCAAGACCTCACACACAAATGCAATGCGTCACTACACCACAATATCCATCACAAATATCAAAGAAGCTGACGACTGGTAAGAAATCTTCATCTCATAAAACCAAATCTCTATAAAAGTATAATGCTCTTTGAAAATGGCTTGAAATGATCGGATTAAGCAACAGGACTTTATCAATTTTCACGTTAATGATGCTGTGCTTGTAAGACTGATGCATTTCTCAGTTCAATTCAGTGCAGTTCCTCAAACTTCTTTCCCACTTTGCCAAACCCACAAAACCTAAGTCAGGCATAGATAAGGTAGCTGCCACCCTATTCCCAAGAGGAATCTCTCCCTGCTTACCTGACGTACAGTGACCTCTTCTGATTAGTCCTCAGGGAGCCGGACCCAGAACTCATGCTGTGATTCATCATCTGCTCACGCAGGTCATGGATTTTTGCCTCAAACCGAGCGTACTCTAAGGAGATAAAAAAACCCAGACAATACAGATATTTTAGTTTTCTTGACCTATATAATCATTAGGACTGCTAAATGCAAATTAGTATTAAATTAATGAGTGTAAGGCATGTCCTGAAAATTGAGGTCTAATAGAACCTCGCATTAATATATTATTTTAGGTAAATATGTGCCCTATTTATTGTGGTACCCGAACATTTCTGCACTGACTGTGTGAAAATTCAAGTAGTTACACTCTCCCTCCTGCAGTTTCAGCAAATGAAAGGAGGTTTAAAGCGTGTTACCAGGTATCTTTCAGCCTGCAAAAAGCATGTTGAAAGCAGTTTTGCACTATATAATTCCTCCTTCCAAGCAATGAGGTACCTTGTTGGGGGCAGTGGGATGATGCACTGAAGTTACTAATGACTCAAGCATTTAGTGTAAAATCTCGCTGAACTAAAGGAGATATATCGAAGTCTAATTATCCTCGAAGCAGCTGTGAAATTGTTGTATGAGCAATAAGCCACCTATTTACCCAGCCCACTGAGGATTGGGCTCTGTTCCCAGAACGTCTAGATGCTTTGCAACAACAACTAATGCATTTTATTCAGTGCCCTTTAACTTTTCATTGGATAATAACATCTGACCTTTCAAAGATCCCACATTTTGCATGGACACTAGCTACCTTCAAGCTGGCTTAGCAGAGTGATTTGATTTGGGCTTTTTTGTTTGGTTCTTTTTTGCCCTTCTTCTTCTTACTAGTGCATTTTAACTCCTTCCATTGAGCTTCGCTGGCATTACCTACTGAGTTTGTTAAGTGGCTACATTGCCAATCAGCTGGGAACCTCTGCTGTGGTATCAGACTCTTCAGTCTTCCCACATACCTATGACTTCACCAACTGCAGCTGAAATTCTGTATGTCAGGAGAAGAGACACTCCTACATGCAAACTGTATTTCAGATTTATTCTGTAGCTTGTTTCTTGCCCATTTCCTTCACCTAGAGAATAGCTTTAAACTTCCCAGTGATTTAAAGGCCAAAATTCTCAGTGTAACTAAGACTCCTACAAACCTATGTTTTTTAAAGTGGAGTTTAGTTTTGAAGTATTTATCCCAGTGTAGTATTTAAGTTTGCTGTATGAGTCATACTTATTCCACTCCAGAATTTATTTAGTAAATATTCATCTTCTGAGCAAGGCTTTGTTGAATTTGTATTTCATTAAAATAAATCTAACATTTCTTCTGGGCAAATAGGGAAGGTGATCTTAAAACCAAAAAGCTTCCATTTCTCTTCCTCGTACAGTGTCAGTCATCTGCATGCAGACAGAATACTACAATTTTAAGGGTTGTTACTAGGTCTCTTTCGTGTGTGGTAGATACACTGAAGAAGACAGAAAACATACAGCTTAATTCAGCTGCTTTGACGTCTTACATCTGGGCAAGGCCAAGGAAAGGAATGATTTACATCAGAGCAGCTGTAATAGCAGCTTTGCCTTTAATAAGCAACCATATCCCAGGCTGGCTCTGTATCTGAGGTGTGGGAGTAACTCCCAGATTTAGACATCAATCTGGAAAGCGAGAAGAGAGGATTGAAAATCTGACTTTCTCTAGCACAGCATCCAGCTATTTGCAACCCGAACACCAGCTCATGAGATACTTGAATAACTACAGGTTGGTCAGATGATGGTACTCTAACTTGTGTTCTGACTTCAGAGCACACTTGTGGTTGAACTGACTTTAACTGACTGTGGATTTATTCTGTATTTAATAATCTCTCTCTTCCTGGAAGACATTTTGAAACCACAACATGTCTTTAAAATTGTCTAATAAGTGTGTGAGGGAAGTTCAGGGTTCAAGCTCTTGCTCCCTGCTTGATATTAATAAATACTGAATGACAGCTCTGCTAATTCATGTTATTGAGGTGTTTTTTCCTTTGGATTGAAATACATACATAATTTGAAGATAACAAAATTTATGGGTCTATATTTCTCACAGTACCTTCCTCATATTTATGCATCAAAAAATACTGAAGTGTATGCCTGTATCTTCCTCCTGATAAATATCCGGACTGAAAATTGCAAGGCCATCCATGCAGGCAGTATTTAACCCAGCTCAGATCAGCTTCTGTAATCTCGGTTGTCCTAGTTCTCCCACTGCTACCTAGATACTACAGTAATGGTTGCATTTGACATGTGAACTGAAAAAGGAAGAGTGCTGCTCCATTTCTGCCATCACAACTGCTACAGTAGTGCTGCCCTCTGAGAAAAAGTCCTTTTTCCTAACACTTCTTTCTACATGGGGTCATTCCAGAGGACCTGTTTGCTAATAGCTTTGCATTTGCCAGGTGAGAATAAGCGGCAGTGCTAAAGTCCAGAAAAACACTTCCTTCAAATTCAGCACTGAATCTAAGCACCACACTTTCAAGGCTTCTACACAATTAAAAGGACGCTGAGGTTGTGACATGCTGACAAGAAATACAGTTAAAGCTGATTCACTAATTTCATGCCCTTTAAAGAAAGGCAGAACAAAGAACCTGTTGCTGCTGGAGTTCATCATTAGTGAAATTTGCCGAATTTGACTTATCAAAATCCATCTGCAAAGGTCCTACCCGTTGCCTGATTCACTAATGATCTAACAAACTCTGGTAGCTTAAAGAACTGATAAAGTTGTGCATTAGACCAAAAGGGCAAATGCGTGAGCAAACTGTAACCTATGTTATTGCTGGAGTCAGACCGGATCATAGAATGGTTTGCCCTGGCTGTGGCTCTGGAAATGCTGCTGTAAGAACAAGGGCAAAGATGAAGGGAAGTGAGTGTTCATGTTCCTCTTTAGAGCTGGCTCAGTTCTCACGGCAGTGTAGGTAGACCTGAATTTAGCTGTCCCAAGGATAGAGATACAACTCACTAACCCTGGAGCGGTCGAGCTAGTGCCATTGGATGTGTGAAGGAGATTGCTGCTGTGAGGAATGGCCAAGCTGAAGGGACAGCAAGACCATTGGTCGGGGCTCTGGCACTGGCCTGTTGGGCTCTGCATGCTGTCCTAAGCAAATGCCCACTTTTCCAAGGGTTTGTTTTCTAAAGTTGGCTCTGCTCAACTCTCTGGGCAGTCAGAAGAGAAGAGTCAGCTTGAATTACTGCAGTGTGAATTATCCCCAGGCTCAGCCAAGGCCCAAACTGAGTGTATTTATCAAATACAGACACCAGTAACAAAACAGAAGGAAAAATAGCAACTCCCTGGCCACACATTCAGGCTAATGAGTCCAGTAAAAACCATTTTTACTGCTGAAGTGATTTAGATACGAAAAATCCTGCAACACCTTCTGCAAGTGGGTACCTACATAGTGGAAAGGGGTTGTTTTAACACACGTATCCCCCCTCCTTTGAGTTTCCTGTTGACTATTTTTGATGGCCCATGATCTGGAGTTGTTGTCAGTCCGAGTACTGAACATCTAAGTCTCTCCACATGCTGTGAAGAAAAATATCATAAGTTTGTGAGATCCATGGTGGATGCATTAAGGACAGTTGGGATGGATGTTGCTGTGATCTAAATCCTTGCATATACACAGAGCAAAGACTTTTCCAATTAAAATAAGCAGTATATTGAAATTTTAGGTTCAGATTCTCCAAGTCACTTTAGAAATGTCCGATGGAAACTAGACTATGACACTTGAACATACAAGAAAACTCTTGGAAATACTAGATGCATTTGAGAGACAAAAAATGTATGAGAAAGTATGAGAAAAAAAAAGAGAAAGTAAACCTCAAAAAAGTTTTAGAAAATCACAGTGAAAATCAAGTTATTTCTAAATCGAAAAATAACAAAGACTGAGATTTTATATCTGAAGGCTTGCTGTACTTTTTTGTCACATAAGTTAAGAATAGCTGTGATAGATGAAGAAATACACTGCAGCTTTTCTATAAGAAAGAGTTAAAGAATTTTACAAAGCTACGTTACTGTTATTTTTCACTTTTAACTTGATAATAAAGAATTTAGCTTTGACTGAATTCAGAGAACACGATGACCAAAAACCCCGGATCCTACAAGGAAAGTATAGTTAAGCAACTGAAATGTTGATGTATTATATAGCACTTCAGCATCAAGGCCAGGTCTTTACTAATTTGAAAGCTTTTAGTGCTGGCACCTTTAGAGAGATAGCAATTCTTTGTGTCAGCAGGTATCAAAATTCACTTTCCAGTGTAATTCAAGATCATGACTGTTTGATTCTAATTGATAGTAGATTTCCTGAAAAGTAGAAACTCAAAGTGGAAAGTACAACTTGAACTGTCCATTTTTAACAGGCTACACTGCTTAAAAACCAAACCAAAATCAAAAAGACTAGGCAGGCATTAGTTAAGAGACAGAATTTTATCCCTTCGAAAAGGGTATGTCAAATAACTCTAGACACTGTAATAAATGAATAGCTGCCAGACCAGACTCTCCATCAGTAGCAATCTGGCATAATTTCAGTGGACCCAGGCCAGCTTAAACCTTCTGAGTTTTTCTTCTGTTTATAGGAACACAAATTGTATTCCATTACTGCAAGTCATGAACTTACCGCCTTGGACATCTGAGATAGCAATGTGCGTGATACTGTTATTATGGTAACATTATATATGCTATTTATATATATATTATTTTTTTTCCCTCTGCCTCCTCTCAGCAGATGTCTTGGCTCAATGCTTTGTTTTAGAATAACAGCAGAACACATTTCTTCCTGCAATGAGTGCTTTCCACTTCTGCCCTTTGCCCACAGTTTTGTCCAGTCACTACTGTTTTATGCATGAAGGTGAGAGGAAGGTGAGCAGACCAGCACCAAGGCTGGGTCTGATTCTTGCTTTTCCACACATTTACTGTGGGAACTTAGGTGCCGTAGTGTGATGAGACCTACTCTTTGTGACTCACACAGTAAATCCGTGACATGGGCGCTAGATTACTGCCAGGTGCTTAGCATCCCACAGCTCTAGAAGCTATTGAAACTATTGCAATACACATAAAAAGCAAAAGAAAAAGACACGAACTGCTAATACTTTTAGCTAGCATTTTATGTCTGTTTACAATTTGGTGATTGTTTAATATTTGGTTTGAATCCAATTTTGTTAAAGTATCCTGACTGCTCTTTGTAGATGATTAGGAGTTCACTCCTATAGCTGTCTGAGGTAGCAAGCATTTAGACAGCAGGTTAATGTTGGTGAAAAATCCTTGTGAGCTGCAGTAATTTTGTAAGAAATAAACAAACAAAGATACCAGCATTAGGTATAGTTCACTATTCCTTTGGTTCTTATATCTTCCTCTTTATTCCCTGCCTCCACTGACAGGGACATAGTTCTGGAAAAGGCTGGCTTTGGGTCTTAAACTGTATGGCAAATGTTATGGTTTTAATAAGTCCAAAAGATTAGTTAGATATAACACCAGCTAAATTCAGGACTCAATAGGAAAAAAAGTGCACACCATTCTGATGCCATCAACAGGCAATGCAATAGCGTGTCTTATTTATTGGGGAAGTGTTGCTCAAAGGACCTTGTTCCATTCGTGATGCACTGAGCAACAGAACAAGCTGAGCTGCTCTTTCTTATCAGTAATATAACTCCCCTGAGCTCACTCAAAGGAAATGAAAAAAACCCCAGTACCGGGGAAGGGAAGATATATTTAGATTTTATTAGTTTTCATTAGTTTGACTCTATCTGCTTATTTCTACTGGAAAGTTTTCAACACACTTTTTCAGGAAACTCTCAAAAATAATGACGCAGGCAAACATACTGATTTTACTCATTGCTTTAGCCTTTAAACTTCAGCAGAGTAGGGCCATTAATGTCTTTACTGTTTGATATTGGTTGGTTGTTTTCCTTTATCAATGTACAGGTATTTACACTTGAGCCTGTCATATTCAGATTCCACCATGTACATTTGTTCTATAACTGGCCTCATTGCCTAAACATCACCATTAACTTTACTTTCATTTGCTTTATTACAGGAACATAATGCGTCTTCCATGTCTTGCACCATTAGATACAGCCCTCATATTGTGTTAGTTGTGAATATGTATATATATATACACACCTGAAAAGATATCTTCCTCCCACAATACATTCAGGAGACTAATATCGTGCTCTATTCTTAGTCATGGGGAATATAATTCCAATACAAATTAGTCTCTAGAAGCTTTAGTTTCAGGGAATTCATACTCCATAATGAAGGAGATGTACTAAAATAAAACGAGGTATTAGTGAGTGACAAGGACTATGTATCCCACTGAGGTGTTATTCTGCCTCTTCCCTTACAGCTTGTCCTTGGTTTATGAAATGTCAGCCTGGACTTTCCCAGCTGGGAATCTCTTGCAGCTTCTTCCGACCACTGAAGAAAACTGCAAGCAACTCAACAGCTTTTAAAAACAACCCTTCCCAAGATTTTGGAAACCTTTTCTCCTGCACTGAATTTTACCATATTCTCAAAAATGTATTCCCCCTCTACTTGAATTGATGCACCCCTGAACTAAACAGGACTGTTTGTGCTGCTTTTTCAAATTCCCTAAGGCTCACACTGAGCTAACATCTTGGAAAACACTGTATTTACACATGTCAAAGGAGAGGCAAGGGAATTAAAGACCAGAGAGTCAGAGCTAAACCATACATTTCACAACACATGGTCTGCCTTGGCAGCACCAGTGTAAAATCTTGGAAGAGCTGGGCACATCGCCTCACCCCAGGCTTCCGACTTGCACAGCCACACTTGCCCAGCAGGGCAGCATATGTCTCATTAACCTTGATAGCTTTGTAGGAGTTACTGGTTTGTACAGTGCAGAAACGTTTCAAGATCTTTCTCGTGTTTTAGACACAAAATGACCCTGTCAAGGTGAAAAAAACCTCCGAAAAAGCTTCCCTGCATTGGAATCCTCTTTCTTCCACAAATATTTATGCAAAGAAACAAAATCTACTTTCTATTAATAGCTAAGCTAATTCATTTAGCTATTTTGTTGCTTCAGGCTAGTGGTGGAGGATCTTATTTTCAGACATTTATTCAATTTCCACAATTCTCTATCGAAAATTATTGCCCTAGGTCCATTTTTACTTATTATTTTTGCTTCATTGCTTTTTCTTGCTTCTGCTTTTTACCAAATGTAGTATTATCTCTTGGGACTTGAGCATAGAACATTGATTAGCCATATCTTCTTAATGGTAATGCTGGCTTAACCTGCTTTCAGCTCTTAAAGACATGAATTGACATGAGGAAACAAAATACAGAGCCAACCGCTTCTAAAGTTTCCTAGGCATGGCAATACTGGGAAGCCAATCTGGTGGTCTTGACTAACCCTTTGTCTACCTTGGGTAGATTCTCCTCCTTTAAAGACTCTGCTGGCAAATGATTCCTACCTGCCTCCAGCTGCTTATAAATTTTCTCCTTCCAAAAGTCTCCTGAGTGCCCACCTATTAGATACATGGCTTGTGAGAGTTTTCCCAAATACGTTTCAATATGAAACGAGCTGGTTTAGCTTGTTTAGTCTATTTCCATTAACCTGACTTGACTTAACTTAACTTAAAACTTAAACAGGGGAGATTTAGGTTAGATATAAGGAAGAAGTTCTTCCTGTGATGGTGCCGAGGCACTGGAACAGGGTGCCCAGAGAAGCTGTGGCTGCCCCATCTCTGGCAGTGTTCAAGGCCAGGCTGGACACAGGGGCTTGGAGCAACCTGCTCTAGTGGAAGGTGTCCCTGCCTGTGGCAGGGGGTTGGGACTGGATGATCTTAAGGTCCTTTCCAACCCAAACCATTCTGTGCTTCTATGACTGAGTCTGCACAATGCAGATTGGAAAGCACTCAGACATAAAACTGCCTGCAAATGCGAAGAGGCAGGATACAGTGATACAGAGGTGGGGGCATATTGGGGCAGGTGGTAGCTTCCCCAGCCCTGTTGTATGCAGAACATGCCACCTCATACTAAACCATGTTGGGAAAAGGGTACAACCCTACTTCATCATCTCCAGAACCCGTAAAATTTTACTGTGACTAAGGAGATACATGACAAAAACGTACATGAAAACTTTCACAGCTAAGACATGATATGCCAGTTTTGTACTTAAATGCCATGAAATCCTCATATACTCAGAGTGGGAAGAGACAAAAGAAGGGGTTCCTAGAAAACTCTGGGGAAAAGAAGGTTTATTTCAGAAAATACAGTGGTGGAGATACCAATGTGATCGTATTAATTCCATAAACCAGCATGAAAGCTGGAGCCTACTGTAAAAAACCCTCCAAACCACAACTCACAAATAATTTAAAAATTATAAGCTAAAACAGAAAATTAAATACCAATACTACCTGATGTAATTATTCATAAACCAGGATAGCCTTACAGACTATCAAATCACAGAGAGCAGAAGAACCATCAGTAATACAACCAGAATCTTAGCAAAAGTGCTATGAAAATAAATGTGGATATACCTCATTGGGGTGAACTGCTTTGCTGTTATGATTAATATCATTTGCCAGCATTGAATAATGCCATAAATAGATGATTCACTTCCTGACTTCAAAGTCTGATAGGTAAAATCTACCTGCCCCTCTAACCTTTACTTTCCTATACTCAGCTGTGCTGTTCTTCCCGACAGGAATATCTTCAGCCACCTCCTAAGGCTGTCTGGGACAGTGTATTGAATTAAAAAGAAGAAATGAGCAAAGACTGGAAACAAAACTATCAATTTTTACCATCAATAAACTTAAAAAAACCCCAATATATTGAATGTCCTGAACAAAAAAGAGAAGTATGCAGAAAGGGATGAAATGGCTAAAAACATTCCCACAGATATATTGATCTTTTCTAAGAGGCAATATTGAGAGCAGCTGCAGAATGGTATTACTTTGCTAGAGCTTCCTGATTAAGGGGGATTACCGTTTGTAATACGAACAGGTAATAGGGAATGGTTGAGCACATTACAAGCCTGAATGAATTTAAACAAGACATATACATATATTACCTCAGGATAAGTCATGCTCCCTTCATGCCTCTTAGCTTATTATAAGGAATACTTTGAGTACTGTGCAAGGAGATAACTAGGTTGCAAACATGTACATTGTGCAATTGGCCACTAATGAGACATGGAGACTATAGTTAATGGTCTGGATGCCCTGAAACGTTGATTAACTTGAGCTTCAGATCATGTAAAATTGAAATGATGTCTGAAAAATCACTGTAATGCCAAAAAATGCCTTGCAATTACTGCTGATACTCTTGACCTCATCATTCTCAGAACCACAGAATGCCACATTTATGGCATATATGGCTTAGCTGGAAAAGGTCTTCTTAATCAAGTCCAATGCCTGCTTTTACAGAAAATCAAACCCTACGATACTGTGCATAAACTGTTCAAGTACTTTTTTACAATTACTCCAATTTTGGCATCTCATAACTGTTGGAAGACCACACACAGAATCCCACCCTCAAATGGTTAGACTCATTCTAACTAAATGCACCTACATCCTACTTATTGGCTTTTGCACCAGCACAGTTCCTCTATGTAAATTGCTTGTTTCCATTGTATATTGATTCTCATGATGGACTTACAGAGAAAACACAACTTCACCTACCAAGCTCCATTCTGCTAAATAAATGACCTAATTCTGTTTCAGACTTTTCCGGTATGCTTTTTTATCCTTGTTACAAGGTTTTATCTATGTCTTCACTGGTTTAAATAGCAATGTGCAGTATTAAATGACTTCCTGAAAAATCAGGCATATTGCATTGATAATATTCCTCTTTCTAAAATTTAAATGTATTATCAAAGACTGATATCAAGAAATTTTGCCTGTCTATATTACTTTTTTATCCCATTTTGAATTTACCTCTCTGTTCTGCTCCTAAAGCTGTGTTTAAACCATGCTTCTACATCCTGAGATACTTATACATACATGCGTACTTCTACATCCTGAGGACAGACTTACGCATCTCCAGATCTGTTGAATGCACATTTATTTTTCTCCTTTCCTGACCTGTAGATGTCATTTTTCCAGATAAAGCACTACCTCCAGTTGAACAGGTATTTGAAGTATCTGAAGGGGGCCTACAAGGATGCTGGGGAGGGACTCTTCATTAGGGACTGCAGTGGCAGGACAAGGGGTAATGGCTTCATACTTAAATAGGGGAAGTTTAGATTAGATATAAGGAAGAAGTTCTTCACAGTGAGGGTGCTGAGGCACTGGAATGGGTTGCCCAAGGAAGCTGTGAATGCTCCATCCCTGGCAGTGTTCAAGGCCAGGTTGGATGGAGTCTTGGGTGACATGGTTTAGCGTGTGGTGTCCCTGCCCATGGCAGGGGGGTTGGAACTGGAGGAGCTTTTAAGGTCCCTTCCAACCCAAGCCATTCTGTGATTCTATAATACAGAATGGCTTAAGTTTCTTATTCGCACTCTTCTAAGACAGAGATACACCCAGATCAAGCGAGAAACTCGGGTGAGATTGTCTAGGACCGCATTATGGTCTGGGATTTGTGATCAAGTTCCTAAATGTCATCTGCATCGCAACTACTGACTGTACTTCTTGAAACAAATGGAGACGATATAGCTTAGACCACAATGAGAAAGGATTGTATCAAATTGCACTGCCTAGCATTTTCCAAGGACAAACAGGACATGCTTGCACCGTGCCAGGCATCAGAAACTTGCAACTGGAGCATGAGTCGAACTCTCGGAATGAGGAGGAGACAGAGAGGTTGCCAGAGAAGGAGCAGAATGTCCTCAGGGGCCATAAGTCACAATTATATCTTCTTACAGATGTCTGTCTAATTTGCTCTTAAAGATCCCCAGAGATGGAGACACTTCAACTACCCCAAACAGTCTATTCTGGTGCTTCACTCTCCTTTCTAAAGTTGCGTATTTTTCCTCATGTCTCATCTGAAGCTTTTCTGCTGCTTTTTAAGACCATTCCTTCTAGTTCACAATTAGTGTGAGAAAACAATATGGCAACCTGAAATATTTCAAAACTAACCCCACAGTAAAATTACAGAAGAAATAGTGAAAAGGGGAACACGGCTAAACAGGCAAGCAGGGATGGGTTTGTCAGTGAAAGCCTTCTGAAACAGTGTGCAAGTGTCAGAATTGAGACCTTACAGAAAATTACTGTGTACCAACTGGGACAGATGAAGCTCATTACTGCCAGTGGCCTACATGCTATAAAATGGGTTAGTATTGCTACAGAAACCTTTTTGGTGTGTCCCTGTAATTAGCACAAAAGTAGTATTATTGTAATTAACTGAATCCCCTAGTACCTAGTGCAGTATTCATGGCTGTAAGCAGGTTAATGTGAAAATTAATTTGTGCTAATTCGCACCAGATCAGTGACGCCCAAACCAATCTGGCTGCAATGGCATTTTGTTGAGTAACAGTATTTTCCTGTTGACTTACACAAGGCACTGAAGCTTCAAGAAAGACACACAAACCCATCTTAGCTTCCACCTGTGACAGAAGTCTTGTGATAGCTCTCTATCTTCTTTGGATAAATTTATTGTGAAACTCCAAGTTTCACTTACTTCTAAGTGAGTAAGAAATGTACGAGCTCTAGACTGGAAATTACTGGGATAAAAGATTCAGGCAGCTTCTTTAGCTTGTTTTAAGGGCTGGTGGGTCTCAGCACAACCTGTTCTCCTTTTCATCTTAGAGGGTTATGTTTGACTTCCAGGGCAAAGCATGGTGCTGCATACACACAAGAAAGAAGATAAAATTCTTTCACGCACAAAACACTAAGAGCAAAAGACTGTAGGAACATTGAGAGGGACTTTCACTCTACCTTTCGTAGTCATAGGCAAGATGAGAAAGTAACAAAAACCAACTACCTGGTGACTGAGAGAGAACACGGTTGAAGTCAAGCCAAATCAGGAGGTGGCTCAGTTTTAAGGGACAGGAAGAGAGAAGATAAGTGTTTTCTGTGCTGGCTGCTTTTTATTCTTCCACTAAAAAATAATGACTTGCAGTGGAGAGATAATTTGTGTTCTCTGTTATCATTAGGCTGAGGAAACACTGTCATCACCTGCCAAATTAAGCTTCGTAGCTTGAACTAAGCTGTTTTGTAGCTGTGATTATTCTTGCACTGTCTGGACAGAGACTTGCTACACCAGGAATGGCTAATTAAGGTGGGTTTTTCTCTCTCTTCTGCCCTCTGTGTCAAACTAAACTTTTGCAACTTGCCTGGCTTGCCTTCCTTCAGAGGACCACAGTCCTACAGGACTGGTTTTTGTTAATAGCTGGAACTGTCATTCCTTATGTTTAAAGCTGCAGTCTTTGGTCATCCTCCTGCAGAGACATGTTACCACAATAATGCGAAGGCAGCAAAGCTGGATCCTCATAATCTAGTTCTGCTCCTGGATCCCTTCCTGTTCACTGTACTCCTACCCTGTACCTTGAGGTGGGCAGATGATGGGCTGATTATAGCCTGTTGTGGTTAAGTTTTTAGGTACCCTAAAGAGAGGCTCGCCCACAGCTCAATTCAGAGCTACCATCCTCTAGAGGACCTTCTCTCTCCACCAAATACAGGAGGAGCCTGGGGGACCAGCCTTCCTTGCCCTTGACGACAACAGCAGGGCTTTCGTTTGTGCCAAGCCCTTTCCCCTGTCCTCAACATAAGAAATGTTTTCCCCCTCCAGATTTCCCCCCAGATTTCCCCCTCCCTTGACCCTTTCTGTAACAACCTGGGAATGTAACTTCACAAAACGCTGCATTTTATGGTAAAACTAGCCTATGTGTCTCTATCCCCCAGCTCCATCAGTTCTCATCTGGGGGTACGCTATTGACGGGGCTCGACTTAAAAGACTAGTCCTCTTTTTAATGAGTGTAACAGTGGGGTCAGTGAGCTGTGGCAAAGAGCTGGCTATGAATGGGTAGAGAAGAGATCTTCTTAGCAGCTTTACCAGCCCCTGCAAAGCCACAAAGCTTCAGGCTTTCCAGCTTCTCCATCCCCTCTGCTGCTCCCTGGGCACATCCATAATGCATTTCTTTCCTCCTTTCAGTTGTCTGCCTCACCTCTCCTCTACCCCTCTGAAATCACCTGTAAAACCATTTTTAAAAGATAAGCCTACTTTCTCTTCCTCTTCTTCAGCCTAACTGCTCTTCTGTCTTTTTCCCCAAAGCCTTCAGTATCCCACCCATCCCAGATCTGGTGGGGTCACGGGTTTTTTGAACACCGGTTAAATTTGATTTTCCTTTCTATATATGCATCTGGGGGTTTTATCTGTTTCCCTAACTTCTGCCAGGTATTGAGCTCGCTGGGTCCAATTTGTCTCCACACTTACATCAGATACCTACCTGAAGAGTGGCCCATGGTAATTTCAGGTGCAATTTGCTATCATTACTTTAACTTTCCTTTCCACAAGTCCATTTATTTGAAAGACAGTCGAGTTCAGAGAGGCTGAGTTGGGAGTGGCAACAATAAATTGAACAAAGGGCAGTGAAACAAACTCTCTGGTTTTATACAGTGTAACGTGAAGCTCTCTGGAAGGCATGCAGATCATAATTTAACTTTTTAATGCTATGAAATATGTATTGTAAATATGTAACATTGTAAAGGACTATAGATAAAGCTTTGTTATTTTAATAAAGGTAAACAGAAAGCTGAGAACATCTTACTATTCCCAGCTTAGAAGACACATAAGAGGAGGACCTAATGACACTAGAAACACAGCTTTAAAATCTTTTATAGTCAAGCTTTCAATAGGGCATAATAGTTCGGTTCATTACAAAAAAAATATGTGTCTTTTAAATTACGAGCCTAGTTTGACTTTCATGTGTTATTAGCTCTCAGTGGAACTGAAGCATTTAAATTGATTGTAATGAGACATTAGCAGACACTATTACTGCAGCAAACCATTCCTGTTTTGAGATGGCTGGCTCAGGAGGCCTCTAAAAGCATCCCAACAGGCAGCAAGTATCGTGCACTGACAAAGGGAAACAGAAATCAGCTTTGTAGAGGTCTGCCACGCAGCTGGTGTTGCTGTGCCGGGCATGCCAAGCGGCTGCGCTGAAAGGCACTGGTAAAGGAGGGCAGCACCCTTCGGAGGGTAAGGAGGGATGCCAAGGGGATTGCTGGTTAAATGCACATATGCTTTTAAACATATCTAAATTATTTTCTGCCAGACATTAAAGCAAGAATTAAATCTCTAGTTAAAAAAAAAAGAAAAAGACCAAATCAAAGCAGACCTCTCAAGGCAATAATAATAACCATTACTCACATATCTCTGTCAGAACGATGCCGGAGGCTGAAGGTGAATCTATTCTGAGAGTTATAAGACTTCTTATCTTGTGACTTCCACCTCAGCTCCTTCGTTTTCAAAAGCCTCTCACCCTCCTCAACCTTTTCTAGTTTCTGCTAGAGTTTAAATACAAGTCAATGAATGACCTATGTCAATGACTCTCTTTTCTCCCCTCATCTTTCCTGATTTCCTTGCTATCTAATTATGCCAAACCCCTGGAACAGTCTCTCACAATTACTCTGTTTTCATGAAGCCTGTAAGAATTTCATAGCTTTAAGACTCGTCCATGCCTGTGTATATACACATCTTTTGTTTATCCATTTATAGTGATTGTGAAAGCTAATTTTCTAAGAAAAGTACACTGAAAAAAAGGGTTATGAAATACTCTGAAGGGAAACCATTTCCAATGTGACAGCTGCCTAAGGATCACTATGACTTTCATATTCCCAGAGGTTACTATCATTGCTGGCCAAGGAAACAGCTGTAGCATGCTCATGAAGGGTGCAAAAGGCCTGGAGAAGGCAGAATTGCCCTTTGGCAGTTTGATGTCTTGCCGGAAAGCTTGTCAGCCTTATTTACATTTTCATTTCCATGCCAGCCTCTACAAGACTTTATATTCGGATTCTGCTTTAAAGTATCTCCTTTGCTAGATTCACAACGACCTTTACATGTCTTCCCACATCACCCCCTGGGGCTGCAGCCCCGGTTCACTGGGCTGTCCAGAGGACTGGCAGCAAGAAATGTCAGGCTAAGTATGACATTTATCCAAACAGTTGGCTGCTTGTAAGGTAGCTTTTTCTTAATATTTATTTTTGTTAATTATTTCCTGTAGGAGATTAAAGAGCGTCATGGACAACAGTTACACCCTGCTAAAGGAGGGTGCTAAGGGAAAATCCCTTTTCTGTAAGACAGGAGCAAAACTGGCAGCGTGCATCACCAGACAGTGGCTACCCCTGAGAGCAAGGAAGGCAGGAGGGATAAAAGCGGGCAGTGAGTGATTACTATTGACATGATTTTTGCTGACAGACTGACAACAGAACTTGGCAGGATTATACCCACTGGCTAGTTAAGAGGAGCACAGCCATACACATGCCCTGCTCCAAATAAATCACAGCACAGAACCACAATGCATGTACTAGCCCCAAGCCTGTCAAGCTGCTACAAAAATGCATGGTCTTGCTCATACCCAAAATAATGCCAAGAGAAAACATACACAGAGTATTAGAAGTCTCATGAGAACTCTGTTGCTCCTTTCAGTCATTATAGAAAAGACTCCAGTAAATATATTTTGATCAAGCAATCTTTCAAAGCTGCTAAAGTACCCCTGGCATGGAGGGTGGTGTTTGAATTGTTATGGGAAAATCCCAACTTTCTAATAAATCCACTACTTCAGGATTTCCAGATACAAAAGCATCCTCTCAAAGTTAGAGAGAGCACCTCTGGGGATATGGAAATCCAAACCAATTTCTAAATCCATAACTTCTGCATTTCTGATTAATTTTGATATACATATTAATGTTGGTTGATGAGAAGCATCCCCAGCAGTGTGACCAGCAGGTCACGAGAAGGGATTCTTTCTCTCTACTTGGCTTTTGTGAGACAAAGATGCTCTGAGGGCTGAAGCACCTCTGCTCTGGAGACAGGCTGAGAGAGCTGGGCTGGTTCACCCTGGGGAAGAGAAGGCTCCTTCAGGGGAGACCTTAGAGCAGCTCCAGTGCCTAAAGGGGCTCCAGGAAATCTGTAGAAGGACTTTTTACAAGGACATGCAGTGATGGGTTGAAGGGGAATGGCTTTAACCTGCCAGAGGGGAGACTGAGATGAGCTCTGAGGCAGAAGTTCTTCCCTGTGAGGGTGCTGAGGCGCTGGCACAGGGTGCCCAGAGAAGCTGTGGCTGCCCCATCCCTGGCAGTGTTCAAGGCCAGGTTGGACACAGGGGCTTGGAGCAACCTGCTCTAGTGGAAGGTGTCCCTGCCCGTGGCAGGGGTTGGAGCTGGATGAGCTTTAAGGTCCCTTTCAAACCAAACCATTTTGTGGCCCTATGATATAAAAAAAAACAAACCCTGTACCCCATGACTATGAAGAGCCATTGCAAGAATGAGGCCAAGGTGGGGCATACTGCTCAGGATTATATGAAGTGCCATATTTGGGTGAAAGGAGGAATTTTTCCTAGTTCAGATTGCAGGGACAGTACGACTGGGTTTTACTAACACATTTCACAGCATTATAATGAATGCAATTTTCTGTTTCTCTCAAGTATCCACTTCAATGCAGCATCACGGAATCCTGCTTTATAGCATCGAGCCCGAGTCAGTCTTTGCCAGTCTTTTCAAATAAATAAATGGGACGACTGTCAGGGAAACATCTCAACTTTTAGGTTTCATGAGTTAATTTGAAGTGTTCAGTATCAGCGGGGTAACTGTATCGGCACAGTGAATAGAAAAGATTACTCTGCTATACCCACCATTGTGGGCATAGCAACATTTCTTTGCTTGAAGGCATAAGGAAGTCCTGTGTTGGCTTCAGGTTTGAGGACAATCAAGACGCAGGATAATTCCTCTTAATTCTGCATCTCTTCAAACCCGTAGATGCAAACTGACTACGTTGGCACCAGTCACATCTGTTCCATGGGATAGCACGTGCCCATAAGAGAAATAAACTATTTGGTTTTTCTTTGGTTTGACTGCTTTGAGTGTTTGACTGATTTGTTTGTCCCAGCTCAGACACCCTTTATCACAGGGATCTTTCACTACAAGCTGTGCTGGTTTGGGCTGGGGTAGAGTTAATTTTCTTCACAGTAGCTGGTACAGGGCTGTGATGTGGGTTTGTGCTGAAAACACAACACTGGGATGTTGACAACACGATGAAGTTTTAGTTACTGCTGAGCAGCGCTTACACAGAGCCAAGGTCTTTTCTGCTCCTCACACCACCCCACCAGCGAGTGGGCTGGGGGTGCACAAGGCCTTGGGAGGGGACACAGCCGGGACAGCTGACCCCAAGTGACCTGAGGGATGTTCCAGACCATACGGCATCATGCTCAGCACATAAAGCTGGTGGAAAGAGAAGGAAGGGGGGGACCCTGGAAGTGATGGGTTTTGCCTTCCCAAGTAACTGCTACATGTGATGGCACCCTGCTTTCCTGGAGATGACTGAGCACCTGCCTGCAGATGGGAAGTGGCAAATGAATTCCTTGTTTTGCTTTGCTTCGTTGGCTTTTGTTTTCCCTATTAAACTCCCTTTAACATTTAACTGTCAGTTAACATATTGACAGTTGACATATTTAACTGTCTACGACATGAGTTTTCTCACTTACACCCTTCTGATTCTCTCCTCCACTTCACTGGGGGAGTATGAGCAAGTGGCTGGATGGTCCTTAGTTGCCAGCTGGGGTTAAACCACAACACAAGCACAAGGATATATGGATCTGAAATGTCACGGTTTCTGGTGGATGACACCATGCTGTCAGTCTGTAATTTCAGTGCTGGAGGTTTCTGTCAACCTCTCTTATGCTTAATCTGCCACAAATACTGAACCTGAGTTGAGAGTACTGGCCTAAGAGCAGAATCTGACCTGGCTGCATGATGGCTGAGACTGGGGATCTGGGACAGAAATGGCTGCATGAAACACTGCAATGATATCCCTATTTTAAGCTTTGTCATTCTTCATCACAATTTCACTACACAGGTTTGAAGAGACTAACATGGACAATGGCAGGAGAAATAAAGAATTCTGGAAGGGCTGTGACATGCTGCCTACAGCTGAAAAGAACCTCAACTTCTGAAGAGATCCAGGATCAAAGGACCTGGAAAATGTCAGTTGGATGGTAATTCTATCAAGGTTCGTGTTCAAGGCTTGATGCAGCAAGTATGGGAGAACAAGCTCTGCAACAGATCAGAGACAATTATCAGAGTAATCCCATTTGGCCATAAAAATATCTAGTCATTTAATACTGCTAAGCCTTGTTTGTAATCACAGAGCTTAACGAGAACAACTTACACAGAAAGGAAAGAAGGGAAATCTCTGGAGTCGAAAGCCTGCTAAAGAGGACATTGACAAATGCAAGTAAATTTGAGGTTTTAACTTATTTTATATAGGCCATACTCTATTCTTAGAGGATTTTTTTTTTTTAATCAGCCAACCCAAAGCCAAAGCTGGCTTCAAGATTATGAAAGTGCACTTCTGTTTCCACACTCTGTGCCACACAGGCAAGTCTTGCGGTAAAGGAATGGTTTCTTTCCTTTGAATGAGATTCTGTTCAACTGCTGGCAGGCAGATTCAGAATTCGTTACCATCTATAGAAGGATGAACAGCAATCTGTAATCCTCATTACCCACCAGAATTTCAAAGTGAACTTGCATTCTAAGCAAGCATTTTGCAGATGTGAACAAAGGGGGGAAAGTACTGGACAAAATCAATGTCATTTAATTCAAATCTTGAACAAGAAGAATGATACTTAGTGATGAGTGGGACCTAACATCTGGGAAGAGCCTGAGAAGTATGGCTTTAAACTTAAACAGGGGAACTTTAGGTTAGATCTAAGGAAGAAGTTCTTCACAGTGAGGGTGCTGAGGCACTGGAATAGGTTGCCCAAGGAAGTTGTGAATGCTCCACTGGAGGGGTTCCAGGCCAGGCTTGGGCGACATAGTTTAGTGTGAGGTGTCCCTGCTCATGGCAGGGGGGTTGGAACTAGGTGATCTTAAGATCCTTTCCAACCCTAACTATTCTATGATTCTATGATTCTAAGTATTCTCAACATACTGAGAAGGAGTAACATGTCTTCTGAGAAACCTGTCTCCTCCTCGCCATGTTTAAGACACATTGGAGGTCACACCCCAAACCCTATGGACTGGTTTGGTCAACAATGGACAGTGGTAAACTGTACACTGTAAATTGGAGGGGCAAAAAAGGCGGTTCTCAGGGGTTCCCAGTGACAGGACAACAGGCACTGGGCACAACCTGAAATAGAGAAAATTTCATCTGAACATTAGAAATAACTTAAATAATAACTTTTTTATTCTAAGGGTGATTGGAACCAGGAACAGGCTGCCCAGGGAGTTGTGGAGTCTCCATCTGCAGAGCTATTCAAAACTTGATTGTACATGACCCTGAGGAACCTACTTTTGCTGATCCTGCTAGAGCAGGAGTATTGGACTAGATAATACAGCTGCCTTCCAGCCTTGACTATTATGTGACTTTGTGAAACAATGGGTCTAATTCTCTGTGGTTATATACACATGTAACATAGAGCAAAGTTCTTTCTTCTCTTCTACTTAGGCATACAGAGCTGGTAAACCCCACTGGCAAGATAACGTATGGTTAACAACTTCAGTCCTTTAGAATGCAAAGATCATTAGAATACATAAAATATTACACTTAGCCGTACTAGTGTCCCCTGGCTCACATTATCCTCCTGGGTGATGATGCTCTTGGACAATTGGGTACAGCAATATAATAGTTTAATATTTGGCTATATTTAATATCAAACACCCTGGTACTGGCTGTGTTCAGGATGGCCACAGGTCTGTCAGCATTTCAGAGCTTTATAACAGCCATAAAACTCATGAAGTATAGCAATGAGTCAAGCAGTACTTGTAATTGCTGGCATTTAGCGCCAGAGATGATGACTAAGAATCTATATTTGAAATACCTGGAGTTGGTGGAGTTCAAGTACAAATCCTGGGGAAGATCAACTAAGCACTACATTTTTGTGAATTAAGTACACTGAATGTTGTGCAGTTTAACAGCTGCAGAACTTTTCGGTGAGCTCTTCAAAACACACTTACTCTGCACAGGCACTACCATTAGTGCACTAGTATTATGCAGTTATCTTACAAAACAGGCGTTGTTTTGACTTGGTTTTCCCTGAATACAGAATATTGCCACATGTGGCGTTCAGCTTCCTGCCCTTTCATCAGCAGAGGTAGCTGCATTTCACATTTTCAAGGATAATGTTGAGGAAATTCCCTAGGGCATCATTTTCAATGGCAGATGTCATGTGTCTCCTATGCTTAAATACAGTTTGATAGCGTTTCAGATGGTCTTTCCTTTCTGCATTAACTAACCCTACGAAGAATTAAGTTGAAACAAAAATTTGGGGAATTAGTATCATAATATCTCAGATGTTTCTGTCACAGAAGGAGCTTCACTGAAAAAATGATGTCCCAAGATTATACATTACATTTAGTTTTATATGGCAGTTTATGTAATTTATCTGAAAGAGGGCTGATACTCCAACCCACACACTAACATAACTCACAATTATATTGCTTTTTAATCCAGAGGAAACCTGATGTTTTTCACCAATTTAATGCAGCACAAACACCATATATCAATGGTATCCACCTCAAGTGTGTCAGTCACAACTACAGAAGTTCTGCAAGTAAATCAAAGTGGCTAAATTAAAATGGTGCTTGATCTGCAGATTGAGTAGATTAATTTAACCACAACTCTATTTGAAAGACCAACAGATTGCTTCAGAGGCACACTCAGCAAAAGGCATATCCACCAGAAGATGAAAGGCTGAGTCAGCCCTCACAGATGTCAACCAGAGGTTAAGGAAGACATTGATCACATTTGTGTTCTCAGGCTGGTCTTTGATTTGCATGTTTTTAGGTGCATGTTAAAGGTGTAAGTAAGATGACAGCTCTGTAATGTTTCCATATCAGTGCTTAGGTCTTTACAATTTCCACTGTTTGAGTGAGTGACCTTAAAATTTGAATTCAAGTTATTTACTTGCACGTCAAACTCAAATGTCTGTTTTGTTCAGGAAAATGAATAAAATACGTTTCCTCACTGAAAAAATCAACTTTTAAATCTAAATACAGCTTGCAGTAGGGATACAATTTTTCAGCACAGACATGAGGCCCTCCTGCCCCTTTTTCCCCCCTCCCTCAAATAACAGTTTTGGGCAATTTACTATTTTCAGCAGTTTCTACCTATGGATTTATTTTTCTGATGCTTTTTTTGCCCCCTGATTTTTTTTCTGTTTAGGAATCAGGAAATACCTGTTCCTACATATAACACTGAAAAAAGTTGACATATTTCAGGTATTTTGAAGCCCACATTGACATGAAATACCACGTATATTTTGCCTTCATTGTCTATTTTAAAAATAACTCCTATCTATACCAAAATTCAGCATAGTCTGTGATCTCAGGTACGCTAACCTAACACTGAGAGAAGGTATAAGGGCTAAAAGGAGGACAGAAGATAAAAGTGCTATTATTGTATAGATTCAAAAGGAAGCGTGCCATGTAGCTGACGTCTTAGTCATTTTTCTTTCCATGTTTCAAAGCTTAAAAATACCTTCCATGATAAATATAAATCATTAATTCTTGATCACATATTTTTGTAAGAATTGGTTGACAGGCCTGCAGAGAACATCTACAGCCTAAGCTCGTTTCTTGCTCTATTAACCAAGCATACCAAAAATAAACTGAAACAGAAAATTTCAGTGTTTCAGTCTTGATAAGTTTAGGTGCTTCTTTGGGCAGCCACTGACTCACACTTTATATTAAAGATGTCAAAAAACTGAGGTCAAATGTTGGATTTTAAGTGTCATGAACAGTGTAGGGCAAAAGCTGGACTAATTTATGAATGGTAGATAAACCTGAACTAAAAGTTAGAGATGCACTTCATGGTTATTCCACTAGAAAAATGCATAAAACCCATAGAACCATAGAATCCCAGACTGGTTTGGGTTGGAAGAGACCTTAAAGCTCATCCAGTTCCAAGCCCCTGCCACAGGCAGGGACACCTTCTTCTAGACCAGATTGCTCAAATCCCCATCCAACCTGGCCTTGAACACTGCCAGGGATGGAGCATATGCAGTCCTTCCTACTTCCAGCCCTTCTACGTTTGCTGTTTCATATCACTACCATTCAATACCTATGTGCAGAAGCAAATTCAATTAAAACAAAGAGAATTTATTCACATCCCTGAAAGGACAGGAGAAAGATGACTATAAGAGTCATCATTTCAGTGATCAGGTGCAAGTAACAAGAAATGAGAGTAAAACCTAAGGGAGACATTTGAGTGCAAAATATTTGCACAACATAAATATAAAAAGACCAATATGCAATTGCCACCACAAAGGTATATGAGTTGCTCCACAAAGTTGTTTTGGGAACCTTGTAAAACGATATCATCTCTGAATTATAATGGTAGACTGATCAAATTTGAACCAGAATAGAAGAAAAACCAAACATGAACAGGAAACATTTAGATTATATTGAGTATTCCAGAACAATTTCTTTAATTCAAACAAGAACATCTTAGAACATCTACAGATAATTTTAGGGGTTTTAACTGCCAAATTGCAAAATATTGTGAAATAAAAGTAATTCCATGCCTGGAAATCCTGTTTTGTAGGAGTGCTATTTTCTCCCTCCTCTGAAACTTGGTTCTGTGTTAAATGGGTATCATCACTCAATCATTTAACCCTTGTGGTTGTACCTCAAAGAGGAGAAATAAAGACAATTGTTGGTAACGGCTGAGTTTCCTAATACCACCTACTAATAATTTTACCTTGCATTTCCGAACTACAGCCCAACCCAAAGTCAGCAGCAGCCATGTACGCTGTCTTTTATCCATGCAAAGTGCATCAGGGACACCACCTGAGAAGGGTAAGGATAGTCTATGGGACACTAAGCAGATAATAATTTTGCCTGTGCCCAGTTTTTCATCTGGGATAATAGTTTACTTTTTCAAGGCATATTTTGGTAGTGGGAGACACAGATGTACTACTATAGACAAATTGAGATTAACAGTGCTGTAAATAAATACAGAGGGAAGAAAATACCATTTACATGAAAAGGTATTGTACACTGAGGGTGATAGTATTTATGTTCAGACTTTCTTAAAACAGCTACAAGTAGGTTTTTTGAAAGGAAGTAGGGATTTTCTTTAGTAATACTTCCATTATTTTTCTCAGATACTGCTAGGTAAAAACATTTTCTCCTTAGTATTACTGGCTGCTCTGAACGCTTTTTCCACTTACATATATTACTGAAGGTAGCAAAAATGCTCCCGAGTATACAATTTACTTAAAATATAGAAATAAATGCTATAAACTTACAAAAACCCCAACAAAATGACAAAGTGAACTGATTAGTCTGCTTGGCCAGTTCACTCATTCAGATTCAGCATGCGGCTGCACCCAACACGGTTCAATCAGTTCTTTATTATTTCATAATGTTAAAGGTTATTACCACAATACCAAAAAAAAGGGATAATAGTGGGTTCTTACATTAGCATTTGCTTAGCTCAAATACCAGTGCACTAATCCCTTTCTTTAAAGCCTGGCACAAATAGTATTGTAAATCGTGCTTACAGAGTGGTGGGTTTCTGTTGTCGTCCAAACAAGAACCGTCTCATCAGGAGTACAGTAATGAATTAGAAAGGACACACCGTGTCCCACTCTGTCACTTTACAGGATCTTCAAACACAACACACTGGTCAGTGTGATGTGAAGATGACATTAATTCTCAGGATTTAAAAACTGTTGTCAATCCAGATTACCCTCCCGCCTGGCTAAAATAATAGGAGATTTCTGCTAACACCAAGAAAGTATTCTGGGAACGAGGACTCCATCTGCAGTTTTATCAGGCTGACTTTTGGGGAATGAGTTGGTAATTCCCAAGTAGAAATATGGAGATACCACAAGCATTTCCTTGTAGTACAAAATAAAAACTGTATATTTGTATTAATATCAATCTCTAGGACACCAACTAATAACCTGAGCTTTGAACAGGACAAAAGATACCAATGTTGTGGAGGCAATGAATGAACCTGCACAGATAAGCATCGCTCCTGTTTGCATACTGGCAAGTGGAATGACAAACATTCTCCATCTTTGACGATTCCAGGCAAGACACATAAATGAGGACCAGAGAAGCAGCAGGTATTTAGGAGAGCTTTCAGCCTGCAATCTGATGGGATTACAGCCATTTTCATGTAGGGCTATATAAAAGGGTCTGCACTGAATTTTTGTCTTCTACCCAAGATCATGATATGGAAAAGATGAAAAGTGTTCCTCTTGTGCTGTGAATTCCAGAGCAGCTTATTCCTGGGACATGTATCTAATGACCTGCCTGCAGGATTCAAAGTTGTAGAGCCTTTACTAGAGCTGATTCCGGATTTGAGTTGAATCCTACACCTCTATTTACAGGCAGCTTCCCTTACAATAGATTGTAACTATCCTGTGGTGGTGGCACAGCCATAGCAACCAGCACCCTTATGAGCATGCATGTTCCCTGAAAATGTGGAGAAACTCCATCGAAAGCTGACATAAGCAGCTTCTCTCTTGGAAAGACTGATACTGTTCATGTCATTGATCATATAGACACATTAAATGCCATGCAGAAAAGAGAGCATTTGCATCACTATTTCACCGAATTGACATCTGGCTCCTACTGATTTTTGGTGCTGAATTCTCCAGAACTGGCTTTATTACGCTCCTTACCTGGGAGGTTTCAAGGATAGACAGATCTGCTCCTCATTTTTACCATCCAGCAGCATGGAAGGGGCAGGGGCAAAAGACTCCTTACATTAAAAGCTCCTTTTCCCCCCCTTTTTTTTAACATTAGCATAATGCATCCAGATGCCAAGACACTGAGAACCACTAAACAAACCAATCCACAACTGAGTTAAACTCAGCATTTATGAGATGTATTTTGCTTACAAGTGAACCTTTTTAATTGTTTTTATAACTTGAATGTCCTCTACTGCTTGTACAGTCATATAAGATCTAAAACAAAGCTCTTCTTCAGGATTAGGCCTTTGCATGTATATCACTCGCAACACAAGGAACAGACCAACATCAAAGGGCACACTGTGTTTATGAACACTGTTTCTCTCTGCTTCAGTTGCCAAATTTGTTCCTTTCGTGCACTGTTTGATTAGCCTTTAAAATGGTGCTTCTCTGCCTATCTATCAGGTATACAAAAGACCTTACTGTTTTTCATTGACACATTGTCATCCTTTACTATGTTCTGTCTCTTCCCTGCCATAAAGTTATGTTTTCTATTCTCAACATTGAGGATACTACACGTCTAACCTATCATTCAAACCCATTTTTCCACTGAAGGACTTCTCCCTGAAAGCACATTACTTTGATTGCCCATGTCTGTATGGCTTTGTTTCACACCCATCATGACTACTGATTTCCAACTGAGAATGCTGCAAAACAGTATGCAATGTCACTTTATCAGTCTCTTCAATAAAAAGTAAGAGGAGATTTAGTATATAGTCAATAGTTTTCAATTCTATGCAGTAGAGCTTTCTGTACTCAAGAGTCAATACTATAAATGTATTGCTCTGTTTAAAGGTATCATTTGTGTGTGTGTGTGCCTGAAAGACGAAAGTAGAAGTGTTACAGGCACACAGGTATGTGAGCTTACACACTTCTGCTGCAATCCCCAGTCACTTCTGACACAGACAAAAAGCATAGCTGCACAACTACACAGGCACATTTTAGCTGCATTTAATGCAAACTGAAAAATAACTTTCCAAAGAGAAACAGCACGTTGTCCAATGCCCTATTTCACCAGAAATGTTGACCATTAGCTGCCATGGGACTTCACTGCAAACCTGAAGGTCAGTACACCTGAAGGTATTTCAGATCAAATGAAGAAGAAAAAAAGACCAATTCCAAAGCTATGGACTTTTATCTAAGACGTTTTTCCCCTGCCATCTGTATTTTATACGAAAGACAATCTGAACATAGGTGCCTTGGCTGGCTTCAGCTGTAACCAAAAGGCAAAAGCTGAGAATGATTTCCTCTTGGAGAGCAGATTTCTGCTACTCGAGAGTTCTATGCATCAATCCTAAAATATTATCTCTATTCAGAAACGAATAGGAAGCCAATGTACTTCTTCGAGCTGTGGCGTAGTGAATGTCCAGCAGGATGTGCCACTGACCACACAGACGGCTGTACCTGGACCAGTGCTGGTAACTAAGGGTAGTTCAGGAACGGTGCTCCACAGAGAGCAGTGCTGTCCCTTGCTGCGAGGTGGGAAGCATGGATCACAGTAGCAAACTCATCTTCAGATAAGACAACTGTGTTCTCCAGACCAGAGAGGGTTTAAAATACAATTCTTTAGTCACTGTTGATTTTCCTTCAGCATCGCTCCTGGGCTACAACCACAAAAGGAGCAGTAGGCACGCACCCAGCACAAGTTATTTTTGCCACATCCTCTGGCTATTTTCCTTGATCTTATCTGGACTGAACTTCAAGAAGCTGGTCTCATCCGTGCCCAAGCCTCCGTACCACTGCCTGGAGACTGAACTAGTCGGTGGCTTAATTTTTTGTGTTATAACAAATAGCGAGTCTGGAGCTCTAGTGCCCACAAGAGCCATATGCCCATATCATAACTTTCTCCTTTTAGGGTTGCTTTTCCTGTCCTAATTTATACTTCCTCAGCTACAGTACATACATTTACATGGTTAATGTTCAGATTGCTGAGATTACACCATAGTGATGCATGCAGTATAAATGCCTAGACAGATGGATGCAGTATCACAGATTTCTGAAAGGAGGAGAACTTGCAAAGCCAGAAGCTCACACTTCAAGAAATCTCATTTGCTAGCACAGGGGTCACTGAGAATAGATCTGAATGCTTAAAAAGCAATGAAATACTCTTAAATAAAGCACTGCTGAGAAAGGTATATACTCTTTCCTAGAAATAGGCTCTAGTCTGTTAGGCTGCCAGGAAATGATCTCAAGAAATTCTGATTTTTTTCAAATATATGATTTATAAAGAGTAAGCACCAATCTGTTTTGCGAAGGAAGTATGTGGCAAAGGCCACTTTGCCAATAGCCTTCCTCTTTGAATAAAAAATGATGCTAAAATGAGACGTCTTATTAATGAATCCAGGATCTGTCCTGCAGCTTCAATGCTTCACATATAACTTACAGAATAGACTATTCCTAAGCCACGATACAAGTTTAAATCACTACAGAGTAAACAGTTTGGACTAATACCAGACGAGAGGTCTCTGGAAGAGAGTGTTTCTCTCTCCAATTACTAATAATACAGCAATAAGACAACAGGTGCTGTTCTGCCAAACCTTCTTTATATTTGACAAAACAACCTTGCATTTCCAAACCACAGATTAAAAACCCACACCCCAAATGGCACAGAGACAGGAGCAACGACTGCCCCTTTGATAATATGCTACCGATAAAAGGAAAAGTGAAATTGTCACTCAGGATCACCTGCCTCTCCTGAGGAGAGACACAGGTATTGTACAGCAATGCTGGTATTTCAATCTCATCAACTCTGCTTTTCAATTCCTTTCTGGTTAAAGCAGCAATTAAAAATACGCTGTCTTACCACTCTTTAAAGGTTACTGGCAAGATAATATTGACAGATATTAAAGGCGCTTCTTGAAAGGATGTAGAGGACATAATGAAGCAAGTGAAAATTAGAGCAAAGAATTTAAAGCTGGTGGAATTGAAAAAGTAATGCATACATTCTAGGAAACAGACCCTTCCCTGGTATATAGCTGTGCTATATCGTGTTTCCCACAGTTTGTTTCAGAGTCTCCCTTTGCCTTTCATCTTACACGTATTTCGGCACTGTTGTTATGCAAGATGGGGAATCATTCATTTTAACGTGGTACTGAGCATATTACCACACAAAAACAGAGAGAGGCTACCATTTTACTGATTAGCTAATTAAGAAGCTCTACAATGCAAATTCTTTGCAGCCCCTTGCTGCACACAAAAGATGCTGCATCTGAAAAGCCACATGCACATAAAAGCAAAGAATTTGTAAGTGCTGCTGATTTTAGCTTTTACTTCTTCTTCCTCTTGTTACAAAAGCCACAGCTATCATTCTCGTTAACTGCTAATAAAAGCAATTTCATGACAGGTAGATTTGCTGGTTTGTAGCTTCTTTGAACCCCCCCAACACACTCACTAAAGGAAAGTAACTTTAGCTAGAAAAGAGATCCTCGCAGCACTATGGTGAATAATTCATCATTGCATTTTCCTTTTCATCTCATTTTTGCCAGTAACGTACACAACTGAAAATATTGCAAAATCTAAAAACAACCACAGACAAGGACTTCCAGCAGCAAAATACACATAAAACTAGCAGGCAGGTTTCCCCAGCTTATATAATAACAGCTTTAGCTCAACAGAACCCCCATCACTCACCGAGGACTGAATTCACTTGAACAAAAGCAGAGCCCAGTCACCAAATGCAGCTTCGCAGGACTCTTAATGCGAGATGCTCCTGTCTGCTGTTCAGTTCACGCTTGCCTTTATAACTAAGCCAACCAACAACATTCAGTTGCTGAACCTGATGAATTATAAAACGGTAGCTCCCAGACTCTCATATTTTACATCACAGGGGGTGGTCATCCAGCATACACACTGCCTGTGTACATATATTCTGCTATAACTCATCCTGATAAACACATCAGTGCTGGCAGCAGTGACAGTAATTGGTGCTCAGGATGTACAAGCACAAACCAATAGAGCACACTCCCACCTCCTGCTCTGTGCAACATCTCTACCTGTCAATCACTGCACCTTGTTAAGGTGGAATGATCAACTGCACTTTAGGGGAGAAGCTAAACTTGGAGAAGAAACCATCTGCTGATATGAATTCATCACTTAAACGTTTCTTAATACAGTAGTAAATGTAGCTTCAACCTCCTCTAGATGCAGTTTTTATGGTTAATCTTCAGAAAATCTTCCTTTCTTAAAGACACAGCTCTTGTTTAGTGACTAACACGCAGTTCGTAACTTCCACTATCATGAATGGAAATTATTCAGGCAAATCCCATGGCCATTAGCAAGGATAAACTAAAAACATTACTCCAGGCAGAATGACTGTTAAGAGCAATATACTTGATAGGTTAAACGATGTGTACATTTTACAAGCCTCTAAAAAAATGCTGATAGGTTTTACGAATATCCTCTAAGTTACAAATAGGTATTTGTAATGCTCTTCACTTACACTTGCATTGTTCTTAAAGGAAATTTATAGAGGCAAAATAACAGAATCAAACAGCTAAAACTTAGATCCATCAATACAATCAATTAAACTAAACATTTTCAAACAGGATTAATTACAGTAGTAACAATAACAATTGTTGCACATGCCACAAATTAACACTCACAATTAGCCCCTAATAAGCAAAACTGGTTATGGTAATGGTAATACACAGCCACTGGAAAGGGTGTTTTATGGCAAGACCTTTACGATGGAGCAGAAGCTGCTCTTCCAGAGTTGAGGTCCAGAAATTTTGTATGTTTTACACAAACTCCAGGCTATTTGTACCAGCAGAGTGTGAATGAATGCTTTATTTGGGATGATTTCCTGTTTCTACACCACTGGTGATGACACTCAGAAGGCTCCATTTGGAGCCTGAATTTGATCAAACTCCTTTCACTCCTCATGCCTGCAAACCTCTCCCAGTGTTTGGTACCACGAAGAAAGGCTGTGCTTAGGAAGGTGAGCGCAGTTGTGTGAGCGCCTGTGCATCGCCCGGATGCTTTTCCATGAACAACTGGGCTGAGGAATGCAAATGAAGCCTGTGTCGGCAGCCCCAGGCAGAAACCCAACCCTTCTCACCATCTGGACCAACTGATGTGCGTCACGATGTGGGAACAGGGTGTTGCATTTCATGCATAGCAAAAGCAAGTCCTATATATATCCCTTTTCTCCCGTCCTCAGCTGCTTGTCCCCCCCTCCCTTCCTCATTTGTCTCTTTGTGTTCAGCACCTTCACTATGTGAGAAAAAAAATTCACTAAAGGCCAGAGGCATGAGCAGTGTTTCTGCATGTGCTACTGGCTCTTACTATAGCGGCTTGTATGAAGGAGAAGCTGTGTGTTGCTGGGTGGCAGAATGTAGGGGAGACATATCAGGGATTAATCAGAGTAATGGTTTTGATGTCTCTGTCTTTCACAGAGGGAAAGGGCAGCTGAGATCCAGTAATTGGATTCTCCAGTGATACTGCCTGGGAATAATCCGATATGGGCAGAGAATATTCCAAATGACAGATCTTAGCTCATTAAGAAGCAGCAAAAAGATCTGTGCCACTGGATTTGGCTTTGATAGCCAATTTCTATTCTCATGGGTTTACACATTTCACTTGCAATCACGGAGGTTCTCTAAAATGGCCCAAGCACAACAGTTTGTTGTCTTGTGCACTAATTAGGGTTTTCTGACCTATTTTTCATAAAAGACAGTTTCAACCATATGTGCCAGAATGTCCTAAATGGCATCTATTTTCCATTTTGTTTTGCCTTAACCACTCAGGTTTGAAGAAGCTTCCCAAGAATCTATGTAAACATGACACTGCTTCATTATAATTTGGTGTAGTGTGATTAAGACACAAGCAATGCTTGGTTGAATCTCCTTGACCAACGTGACATTCACCCTGAGATTCAGCTCACATAAAACTGACCAATACCACAATAATGTAAGACACTGCAATATTTCATAGCTGTGTGTAGGTGGCATGCATAAACCACAATCTGTGGTATTACACAAGAGCCACAATTCCAAGAAAAAAATCACTACCCCATCTCACACTTACTTGCAATTTTTAATTAGTTATCCTGGTTTCCATGATACCTTTCCATTAGGAATATTTTGTAGCCAATATTGCCATAATATTCAGCAATGTAGTGCTCTGTGAAACTGCTACCTTCTTGGTGAATGGATATACTCATCACACAACATCACACAACCCATGTCCTTGGGGCTCTCTACATATGCTCTGGTGCAGAATGTAAGATTTCACATTCAAACTTACTCACTTCACTGACAGGTGTGTGAAAATCCCATATGGCTGCCAGATTTCTGTATACCTTCATATATATATAGTAGATATTTTTAAGGCATTTGTAACAAACATTTGGTATTGACTTTGAGGTTCTTTGCTTCAAGCTGCAAACTAGAAATGATCTAAAAATGAAACAAAAGACAAAAGTGTTCCCATTTGCTGCCAAAATGTGACTACTTTCTTCCACAGTCACGTAGACTATATTGACTGCACATCATAGACAGTGTATTTGTTATCTAAAGTAAGCACACAGGTCCTCAGGGAAAATTCAGAGCATTCAGCTGGAATAACAAGAGTAGTTACCTTTTCTACTCAAGAAGCAGCTGAGGAAACTTCACATTAAGAGTAACTATGGGCAGATTTGATACTATCACAAACTTGTTAGTAAATTCACATCCCAGTGAAGCAAAATTGCATCTCCACAGTGTGGACCCAGAGTTCCAGGTGAACAAATGGGCACCAACAGAGATAATTTCCAGGCTACATCAGATGGTACGGATGACCAGTAAATCCTGGCCACGTGGCCTAAGAAGCCATCGTGCAAACAGAAGAGGTGTTTATTCAGTACCTTGCATTTAGCAGTTACGCTCTTTAGTTCCTTCAGTGAATTTTGGTCAGATTTACATGGGCTAAAGGAAAGGCACTTTTGTTTGATAGCTTGTTGATGGCACTGTCAGAGAGTATCTCTAAAGTAAAAAGCCCAGCAGGATTTAAAGGACTGGGCATTTTTCAGACAATAACATCCAGAAGAACAGTAGTAACAAAAACCATAAACCCTCCAATGATCAGGGGATCTAAGAAAACTTCGTTTCTTACGGATATTTCTCCTCTGATCTCAGACCCAACATATTTCTCTGCCTCAGTCTGAACATTTTGCAACAGCCCAGCTCCTCCTGGGTCCTTTACAAGACAAAATCCAGAATCTCAAGGGCTGCAGGTCACTAACCAGGTCATTGTCCACCCTCCTCCCTGCGAAGGTACCGATTTAGCTTTCCTTCTCTAATCTTGCTGAAATTTGCTATAAAATATGTATGAGCTTAATTAATTCCAAGACCTACCTTATTTAAAATCAAAACCAGCTAGGCATACTTGTAAAGGTCTTTTATTACATTTGATAAAGGTAACTACAGGGTATTTCAACACCTATAGCCTCAGAAGGGTGAGATATAGGGTTGTTGTACCTTTTGTGTACAGAGATCTATCAAACTTTTAATTCCAGCTGCTACCACTGAGGATTTATGGATTTCAGAAGTTATTCCACTGTCTGTAATCTCAACCCAACGAGAATTTGTTCTTCTGTAAATACACAGCAAAATAGTACCACATATTGAGTCAGACAGAGGATTTCTTTCTGTAACCTAAATACATCATGCACTGCAAAATAAACAGTAGTGACAATGTAAATGAATTTAATTGACACAGCAAGGCAATGGAGAAATTAATTTCCTTTCAATGTAGCACACTTGCAATTCCATTTAAGAACAGTTTTTAAATAGTTTCAGTTTCTAAGATTAATCCTCATAAGTACAATTGAGTAAAACTGTATATTTAGATTAATACATAAACTAGCTGGCACACGGCCTTGGAGATATAAAGGACTATACAAGTGCTATTACTGTAGTAACATTTTTCTGAATTACAGAACTTCCTCAAGTGACATCTATTTTGCTCTAAGTGCAGAGTGAAAGCTGAAGTCCTCTTGCTGGATGAGGACTGTGTGTGAAAAAGTACAGCAAGAAGGGAAATAAAAAGGATACTTGGTTAGGCCGGAATGGACACCCAAGAGAGCAATCCCAGTTGCAATCCCAAGAGCAATCCCAGTTGATCAAGGGCAATGACAAGAACTTGCTTTGCTAGTTAGGAAGGCTGAAGTCCCTTAATGGTGTCTTCATAGTCTCAAGAATATGAATAATCTTATCAGTAATAAAGAAGAGCTGCTACAAGGAAGGAAGGCCAGATGGCACTTTCCCTAAAGCCTCTGGAGAGGTTGCCTGGATTTGATTTGAAAGGCCTTTTATAGCACCCTGTGAACCTGGAATACTACAGCAGCCCATTTATAAGCTGGTGGATACCTCAGGAGCAGTTTGAGACTTCATAAAAATGTTGATTTTCGGTATGACTTAGGTTGGTTCGGCTGGTTAAAAGAACTGAGAAACTTGGAGGATGTATTTCAGCATCCAGAACTGGGTGGGTTTTTTTTGGTTGCTGTGTCTGGACTTTCATTTTCCCTTTAACCCTGGGTTTCCCATTGTTTTCTTTCTGCTGTTTCCTTTTAAATGAGTTAAATTTGTCTGAAGGTTGATATTCAAATCCAAACCAAGTCATAAAGGACTTACTAACTCCAGGAGCTGGAAAAGTAGCTCAAGATCCACCTTCTATTAGGTAAAAGATTAGATTCAGTAGAAAACCAGACAAGCATCTTCTACAGAAACAGAAGATCCCACGGTCAACCTCCTTATAAGCCTAGTACAGGCAGCAAATGAGTTAACAGCTTTGTATAGCAAAGAATGGTGGAAGGACATGAAGATCCTCCTGCGATTTGCAGTTTAACTCTGCGTGCACTCTGTGGTGGGAGGAGTAGGTGGCTGATTTGGGGAAGAAGCACAGCACAGGAATGATACACTTGACTCCTCTGAGGATGGTGATGAAAATCTGTCAGCTTGGCATAGTCCTTCCTGTTACCTATAGCAATTACTGACGCATGGAGAAAGTAACAGCTCTACAGGCATCACGGTGAGAGGCACGGTATGTGTGGTGGCGAGAGCATATCTGCTTTATTAAAGAAGCCCATGGCAGTGCTGCAAGGGGCTCTCCGTGGAAGAGGACAGAAGATGAGAACACAGAACAGTCTTAATGAGAAAACAGTGAAATTCAGGCCTGCATTTGTGGCAGATAGCAAAAAATAAGCGGCGTTGCCTGAGGATGCCTTCTGCACTGATTGTGACAATGAGCTAGTGCAGGAATCCGTATGCACACACTTTTAGATTAAGTTTTCCCCTCCTACAGTTCTCTTTCAGGAAAGAAAATCTGAAGCCTGGATGACTAACTACAATGCAGATGGCAGAGCAATGTAGAGATACCCATTCTAGCTCCAAATGAACTACTTTAGATGACACCATGAGTGAATTTAACCTACTCATTAAACTCCACAGTTACGCTCTTCAAAAAGCTCTTCCTGGAGCCTGAATATATAAAGCAGTTTGTGAACCACACAAGCCAAAGAAGGACAGCAAGTGATACTCAAGCTAGGGCTGTGCCAGCCATTCTTGCAAATTTACTTCTGCAGTTTTCTGCCATTACTTGTGAATGTGCCAAGAAAATACCTCCCAGCAAGGAACAATATATGCAATGGCAGGAGTGAAGCATAGCTCAAAAAGAAAGGAAGAAAGAACTGCTCTGCTGGGATATGGCAAACCCTCCTTCGGCTCCATTCTTGCAAATTTACTTCTGCAGTTTTCTGCCATTACTTGTGAATGTGCCAAGAAAATACCTCCCAGCAAGGAACAATATATGCAATGGCAGGAGTGAAGCATAGCTCAAAAAGAAAGGAAGAAAGAACTGCTCTGCTGGGATATGGCAAACCCTCCTTCGGCTC